>NC_079901.1:7622591-7671875 GCF_024868665.1 Triplophysa rosa
ACTTTGCTCAGTACAAAATGTGCTACCAATATCGCTGCTTTTCTTTCTAAGACCTTGTATTTTACGATTTTTGTTTGTTTGCCATAAATCATTCTTATTAGTCACGCTTTATATCACTGGGTTTATGTCAACCAATAAAATGTATCAAAAAATGCTAGTCAACCTTGACAACGCAGTATTTAGTGTTTTTTTTTTTCATTTCATACTAAAGCGGCCCTAACACACACGGTTTCTGCCAATCTCATATTAATCTTGAGTACCTATAGAGTAGTATTGCATACTTCGTATCTTCGAAGAGTATTTAGTTTGATCACATTTATAAAAGATAGATACAGCTGTACGATTATTTTCGAAAGCATACAGCGCGTGCGGGGGGGAGGGGTAGGCTGAACTAAAGCACGTGCGCACCCATTGCCAACAAAACACAGACATCAGTTCACTCACCGCATGCGGTTCATGTCCGGCATCTTTTAGCGCTGGGACGGCTCCATATATAAGTTTCAAACGATCTCCAAATCCAGCGTTATATCCACCGTTTATATAACATTCATCACCCAAATGCAGTGAACAAACAAACACCTGAACTTCGCGAACGTATGCTCTCTCTCTCTCTCCTGCACACAAGTGAAAGTGACGTCTGCGCATGCTCCTTCTCCTCCTCTCCTTGCTGCCGTGTGGGCGTGCCGCATGCTTTTCCGGGAGAACTGTCCAATAAGGGACTAAGAAAAATTGTTACGAAACAGTTTTATATGTTCGAAAAAAACTTTATGAAACCTGTACGATCGCTGGGGGAGTGTATCGAGCACAGAAATACTTCGTAATACGCCCAACTAGTTTTTTGACAAGTTTACCATGTTAAGCATGAGTAGACAGCACGTTTAACATTGTAAAGAAGTCAGAATGCATGACACACCGTTGCAGCACCCCTTTAAACAGCGAATTTGGACATCCGAGGTTTTGGAAGGACAGCGACGAATTGCTAGAGATCCCAAAACTAACAAAACTGTTCTGAGGAACAGCCTTACACATCTTTATGGCATAGAGTGGATTTTACACAACCTTTCAAACACCACCTAAATTTTAACATCACTAGACAACACACACACGCAAAATGACACCTTTAACTATTACTACATTTACACTTTATTACAGGCTCTTTTAATTAAACACGGCACTAGAGGTGTCACTCACACACCTCCATATGAAAAGCTATTTTCAGGTGCAGTGTACACACAGGAAGGAAAAGCAATGCTGTCTGTAAACACCGCTGCAGGTCCGGTCGCCTCTCAGTATGTGTGGCCTCTGGTTTTCTATTTTAAACAGTGAGAAATCTACCCAGCGGGCAGCAAACACAGTGCCCACACCTCACACTGGACAATAACACAAGTGACGCTCCTAAAAAAACACACAGACCCTTTACACCCAATGCAGGAACCAAAACATGTTCTTATCCGGCTTTTACAATGCGTGTCCATCTGTGGGCTGATCATAAAGCAGCTGGTAACCTGTCGGAGCGCTGCAGGGGTGACGTGAGCCAGACCAAACACAGAACGGGCCCATCCATCCCGCCACACAGTTCCAGAAATCTCCCGTGACCACAGGCACCTGTTTGTGGTGACAGTGATGAGACAGCTGAGGAAAAATACACACAGTATTTTTTCAAGGTGGGTAGCACTGAGCTAACTTCTGGTGAAAACAAAAACATGGAAAAAGGGAAGGTAAAAAAATCCATGACGTTATTGCTCCATCACAGTGATTCCCAGAATGCCTTGCGTGCATGGAAGGAATGCCTTAAAACAATTTAATCCAGGGCTTTCGCAGTGCAAGTGCTGTAAATGTTACAGTGACACCGCGATTACCATAAGCGTTATTGATCAGGAAGTATCCAGTGTGATGCTGAGCAGACAAAAAAATTAACACAGAGCCAGACAGGAAAGACATTTGCTTATCTGCTTTGAATATGTCCTTTTCACAGGGTTTAACAATCGGTCTTCTCCATCCTGACCTTTGAATCGCGCTAGTCGCACATCTGAGCAAACAGTCGCAAATGACCGCCTGCTCTTCCACAAAGACAAAGGTGTTTGTGAAACTTCCTCATTGTCCTGTGACCGTCTGTGAGTCCAAGAGCGTGACGCCATATTTGCAGACAAGACCACATTGACAACGCAATTGCCCGATTCTTATTGTCTGAGGTTGTTTACATGGCCTTATAAATCACAAACTACATTTAAAACTGCAATTCTGAAGTGTTGACTCTCTATCGCCATCTCTGTTTGAAACATAGAACTGCAAGATACTTTATAAAGTCAAAATACGTCAAATTGACATTTCTCGCAAAAGCTCAATTTATAAATAAGTATTATTAGCTTACATTGTAAATCAGTCTAAGGTAAAGAGGAAAATAGTTTAACACTGACTTTTAACATTTGCTTTACAACTGATTTTTGTTTACTTTTAACCCAAAATATGACATATTGCAGCTTAAAGAGAAGATGCTCTCACAAGTAAAATACATTCATTATAACGTTATTAACACATATTTACTTCTATAACATATCAAGCTTATATACGCACGCACGCACAAACACACACACACATATAGCCTATATATGAAGAGTTTATTTCCAAAAAGAGATTAAACTTTGTTATGTTTTTATTATTAGTTATTTTGGCTTAAATCAAAACAAACCAACTACAGTTTTATAAGATTGATATTAATTGGAATGCACAATAAAAAAACATGATTTTTGAACAATTTTAAAAACAGAGTTATCTCTTCATATATACATAAAGCTTATATATATATATATATATATATATATATATATAAATTGCATGTGACTAATGTTGTTGTTAACATAATTAAAGTGCCCGAATTCCTACTACAGAACAATATACAAGATAAAGAAAATAAACATCTAATAAACAAGATATACAATACAAATCTAAATCTGTCCCAGATCTGAAAATGCAAGATCCAGTTTGACATTTCCCATTCATTCTGTCTTCCAATAAAACAGATCTACAGTGCTGTGAAAAAGTATTTGCCCCCTTCCGGATTTTTTGTTTTTTTGCATATTTGTCATGCTTAAATGATTCAGAACAACAAAACATGTGGTCCACACGCAAGTACACTAGAGAGTGAAACTAGCCCAAAACTCCCCCCAGTAAATCACACTGATGGGAAAAGGAAGGAGCTTTCAAGTATTGTGAAACTATCACTTGAGTGATGATGATGTGAACGTGATTGTGAAAGCGTCACATTGTTCAGTCTCCTCTGACATAGAGCGAGTCAGTGATTCTCAAACCCTGCTGAAGCAAGACGTGTTTCTGACCTAAAGCAGAGAAAAGCAGACCTCAGTTTACTGAGAAATTCCCGGTTTCACGTCAAGTCTGAGCTACGTCAAATACATTTAGGTTCAACCTACAGTGAGCCCAAAATATTTATGAACACTTGCCATTTAATAGAAGTGAAGGTAATTGCATTCAAAATCAAAATATTTGATACAAAACTTTAAATTATTTTTTTAAATAATACAATTCGCATCCAGAATAAAAGTTTGTGTTTACATAATATATGTCTGTGTACTGTGCATATTAATTTTGTATATATGAACACATACACAAAAATAAAAATGAATAAATGTTTATATACAATTTCAATTATTGGTAAATATAAATAAATAAATAAATACATCTAACTATTTCTTAAATGTATGCATGTGTATGTGTTTATAAAAACAAAATTAATATGCACAGTACACAGACAAATACTATGTAAACACAGCCCTTGTTCAAATTCAAGCACTTTAAAATGTCAAATCACAGTTAATGTAATGAAAAAATACACCTGAGTTTATTCCACTTCAATACCTGTGAACCTGACTGTGTAAGCGACTTCACACATCCACTAAAAATAACATCCAGTTGGTTTGTCGTTATAAAAACACCTCAGAGAAATGAGTCCTGAGGAAACCTCTAGCATCATTTGTAAGCAAATGCCACTCGCTGTGATATTTTATCTTATCTAATGTAATAGAGGCATGCATTTTTAAGTGTGGCTTATGGGTCCCAATACATTTCAGATCCACACGCAAACAACACACTGAGATCCCTCAATAAATCATCCGTGTCCTCTGGAATACTTGGCCAATGTCACAGGAAACACAAGCTCATCTCTACAGGGGTGTGAAGCAGATCGGTGTGACGTGAGACATTTTCACAGACAGCTGTACTCATAATAGAGAGAGAGAGAGACTTAGTCTTAGCTCTCCATCACAGGAGGTCTGGCAATGTACCTTTGTGACCACACACACACAGTGGAAAAGTACAGGAGCAAAAAGTCTGGCACATAACGGTGCAAAGCCCTGGACATCACATGATCACGTAATCTCCGCATTATTTTTGAAAAATCATCACTCACACGCACATGTACAGTACAATGCTTCATTCTATTACAGGGCTGCACTCACTCATGGTTTGGAAGAAACCTTATTATCCAACATCTCAGATTTCATACAAGTGTAATTATGTCTTGAACAAACAATGTATTGCTGTTATGAAACAAGTTGTTTCAAACACACTCTGCTTGTAAAAGAGAGACCCAGAACCTAGTGAGCTGTCTGCTTAGGCAGTCTATTTAGGCATCATATGAACGCCCACAACACAGTCTGTTTCAAGTCAATCGGAAGCATTAATCCATCATTTGATAGACATTTTCCTGATTTTCAGACATTGCTTGCTTCCATTAAAGAGAGGGCAATCCCATAATGCAATCTGACTAGCTCAGTAAAACAATAATAATTCAAGATGGCAAACAAGCCGAGTATAAACAGCATGAAAAGTGAAAATAAATTTGTTTTATCAGTTTTCAGCGCTATACAATAATGGCGCTATTACACATCTTGAAGAGTATAACTGTAATATTTTTTGGATCTATACATCCAAAAAATCAACAAATACTCTGTGTTTTTAATCAGAGTAAAAAAAAAACTTTTGTTGGTGTTCGCTCAAAAAAAAAATTCGCTCAAGTGTTAATTTAAAAAACGAATGACGCTAAAATATTTTTTGGAGGCTTTTGAAGCAGAGGCTCTCTTCATTCTTTTCAATATGAATGTTTGCATTATTTTGAATGTTTGCATTTTCAAAAACTATTTTCAAAAACATTTTCAAAACAGTAACAAAAGTTGCAGTCATACAAATCCATTATTTGACATTGGAACATTTGGTAAAATTGTACTTCTGTTTTATATGCTGTGTTTTATGTTATATAACAAATAAATTTGCTCAAAAAGCCTGTATGTAACGTGTAATGTAAATACAATAATTAATGGCGGTTCAAATTGAAAATCATACTCCAATACATATCATTGCAAAATATACTGTATATGGGTCATTCCGTGTCAACTCAACCGGCTCAAGAGGTCCCCAGCTCGAATTTTTTATGTTTTTTCCATTTTTACAGAAGCAAGACCAACATCAGTAGTGATGAAAGCCAAAATATGAAATGCCACCGATGAATAGTTATTAAGTAATCAATTAATTTGTAGAGGTAGGTAAAAATTACAATATTCACTCTAAATTTGGAGCCATATTAAAGGTGGTAAAAATGACATGAGAAATATGCTAGCATCATAATTTTATTCTATAAATATCATTAATATCTGTTAACTTTAGCAAATTTAGAGTGAAAATTGTCATTTTTCCTACCTCTACAAATGAATTGATTACTCAATAACTATTCACCGGTGGCATTTCATATTTTTTCTAACATCACTCCAGATGTTGGTCTTGGTTCTTTAAAAATAAAAATAAAAAATTCAAGCAAGGGAAATATTAAAAATTTGGTTGATTTGACACAGAATGACCCATATATTTCATTTTGACAGTGGGCAAACGTTTCACCTGCTGCCAGTAGATGCGTTCGTATTTGGGGAAAGAGGACAAACAACCTATACGGTCATATATTAGGGGTGTAACGGTACGCGTATTCGTACCGAACTGTCATGAGCTGTCGAGGGGAAAATTCCAAAATGAAGTTATCATTCCTATGCCCTACTCCCGTCGAAGGGCAGAGCCCTAGTAGTTTAGACTTTGGAGTGAACAGGGCATTTACGTGTCATTATGTAGATGTTAGGAATGCACTTGGAAAAGTAAGCGACATAATTTCCTAACTTAAGCATAAAACCTAACTGTTTGCAAATAAACATATATTTTAAAAACTTTTTAAAATATAAAATGTGCTATATAATATGTAAACACTAATATATATAAAACTTTCCAAAATATAAAATGTATTGTTTTTGCAAACAGGTTTTATGCTTAAGTTATGCCATTAAAACAGCGACATCTGCTGACGGACACAATGCTTCGTTGTCACAGGAACATGCCAGCTGAAGATACTGGGGAAATTACATGCTTCCTTTGCCAAGTGCATTCCAAACGTCTACATAATGGCACGCAAATGCCCTGTTCACTCCAAAGTCTAAAGTCTGAGGGCTCCGCCCTTCGAAGGAGTAGGGCACAGGAATGATGACTATATTTGGAATGTTGCCTGTGTCGGTTCGGGAATACACGTACCGTTACACCCCTATCATATATGATAGGTTGCGTTGTCTGGCGACTTTAAAAAACACTGTGGGAAAAAGACTTAATAACAGACTAATTTACAAAATATTTGCAAGTGCATTTTTATGCTAGGAGTATTAGCTATGCTAATGGCGAACTCTATTGTGGCCGTCTCCCGCATGTTTCATGTGAAGAGCTCTATTTATGTGACATGCGAAGTTGCTGTCTACCAAGTGATCGAGTGCTCCAAATCAGTCACTTGTGAGGCTCCATGATGATTAAGATGTCCATGTAGGAATTAGACAGCGAGGCTCAGGGTTTGGTACAAGTTACAGAGAGAGTTTCTATCAGAGAAGGGACCTGTGTGTTCTCAAGCTCGGCTTCTGCTGACATAAATGACGACTTGTTCAAATGTCCTCATCTCTATGGAAACACCTCAGAGGCATCTGAGCTATTCGCACACAAAGATAGAGAAAGAGCGAGAGTGCAAGAGAGAGAAAAAAAGAGAGCGGCTGTGTATCTGGCACATAACAATCGCAGCTGCATTTCCCTAAAGCCAAAACAAGCTAGGACTCCTAAATTGCCAGCGCAGAAATATCCAGAAAACACACACCCTGTCCAGCAAAACAAACCCACACACACGTAATAAAACCCCGAAGGCTCGATTTAATGCTAGTTGAGTTACAAAACATGTCGGAATGCAATTAATAACAATACATCTGTCATCTTTCACGAGAAAGAATTCTCTTCAGGTGAATTTTCTCAAGTCAAATAATGTAAACATGTTCGGACTTACACGAATATCAACACTTTCTTTGCTTCAAAGCAAACCGCTCAATGTCTTAAAAATAAGGGAAAACATCACATGCCAACGCTGTAAATAAAGCACACAGGTTGAGTGTGACTTTCAGAGGTCAAAGGTGACGGGTCACACTCTTCCCAGCATGCTCAGCGATTCAGTCCTTAACCTTCACAAGTACACAGAGGAGACAGCAGGGGTCACAGCAGCGTGCGTGTTTGGTTTACCCGGACTTTATAAAGCGCAAAAGGACGATACGGCTGCAACCTCTGGTGCTCGGACACAGCAGATCTGTTCAAAACCATTTCAGTCTCTCAAAGATCAGTTCATGTGTGTCAAACTAAAGTGTGCTTAGCAGACAACAGTTGCAAGTGTGTGTGTGTGTGAGATGAGCAGACCAAAAGAAGAACAGTATCCCCTTCGGCACTCACTGACATACATTTCACACACACACACACACACACACACACACACACGTGCTCGCACAGACTCATAAGACTCTTACCTTAAGCCAACACACGTTGCATACACATAGGTTTTGACAAGTCTCATCACACACACACACACACACACACACACGCAAACAAACCCACAAATGGTCTGTCCTGGACCTCATGAAAGCACAGTACAGTGTAAAGATTGATTGGGACATACCTTGAATACACTGGATAAAAACACCAAATCAAATGCATGAATCAAATCTATTTGGTTCTGGAAAAATTTGGGGAATGATGGAAAGCAGAAACAAATAGAGTGACAGATGTAAAGACAGCAAACGACAGACACATTTCCCGATTTGCTACTCAGGGGTTTTGATATGATAGAGTTTAAGAGCCGTCTGAAAACAGACAGCCAACACGACCTTATTAAAGTAATCAATGTGACTTTCCAGACGAGACAAAAAGAGGCGGAAGAAAAGAAAGCCACAGGGCTGAGCGACAGAGCAATCACTCCTGTGCTTATTTCGCGCTCTGCTCCGGTCTCGCCTCTCGACGCGTGAGAAATCGGCAAGGCTCTGCTCTCGCTCTCACTCCCAGAATTCAGCAGAACGGTTGAGAGGACTAAAAATACCATTTCATAGCGACACTCAATCCACTGCAGTGAAAAACACTCTGGCGAGCCAGCCTAAAACACACAGCCCTGCAATAAAACCGCAAGCTTGAGTCTATGCGACTTTAAAATTAAACACACCGCTGACTGCAAATGACTAGCTGCGATCACACTTTCGCAATAACTAGCAATCTTCATCTGAAACAAAAGACTTGTTTTGGATATGGAATGCAGGAAGGGCCTGAAAGTTTCACTTGAACGGGTTTGTTATGATGAAACATCTGTTTTCAAGCATTCTCTGTGGCACGCTGATGAGACAAAACAATCAACCCTGTGACCATCAAAACCACTACAGCCATAATAATAAACCAGTACATTCCGTTTTGATGCTGGAGACAAAACAGGTAATTTGATGGAGAACTAAATAAAAAAAATGACAAAACTTTACCCAGCTTATTTTCGGACATCGTCACATTTAGTGCATATTATTTACAAGTGACCACTGATTTTTATGGGCCACCTTGGTCCACCAGCTCCGGTCCAAGGTTTTTACAGTTTACTAAACTAATGAAAACATTTCTGTTTATTGAAATAAAATATTGGCCTAAATATTATTTGAAAAAATATTATTACCTGATCATAAAGAAAACATCACTACAATGTCTGAAAGAGATCTGTTTTACTGTTATAGTATGTCAAATCTGTTATTGCAAAGTTATTGGAAACGGTTTAAAAACCGTAATATATTGTGTATGTGCAGCCTAGATCCTATTACTCCAACAGAGCACTATTATTCCAGTTGGTAAAAAACTAGACGTGGAGGAGGTTCACCAAATGCTGAGCTGATGCAGGATGTGTGTAAACACCTGCAGCCCAGCATGATTCCTGCATTTCTTCCAAAGAGATTCCGACACTAAAATAAGCAAATGAAGATTACCTTCATTCAAATGTTCATTATTACACTCCCAAATCATTTCAGTTTAATCTAAACACATTTGATAGGGAATTGTGTCACAAAAGCTGTCACAATGTGAAAGTGTCTCTGCAAAAAGGTTGGTGTAAAAGGATAATGAGTAGAAATTGTATCGGACCTAACACCTATCCCAACGGTACACCATTCCCAAACCTCATAATTCAGCCAATCACAACAAAGGTCAACTACCTAGACGTCACAGATACAGTAGCAAAAACAGTTGATTTATTTCAAAAGGTCATGAGCGAGTAAATTATGACTCTTGTGCATGAAACATTGCATTGACTTAAAGAAAAGCTAAAATAATCAAATGTGTGGTATATGACCGCTTTAAATCAGCTGGCATTTAAAAAGGACGTGTGTGAGTGTGTGTGTTCTCCGCTGTGATTGCATCGACATTCTCATCCAGACAGCAAATGCTGACAGATTCATCTTCCCCCTCAGTGTTGTCATGCTTTTTAGATGCATGAGCGCTCTTGTTTTCTGGCTTGGCTTCTTTCTCACAAGTGCGTCTATGTGCCATGTGACAGGTCGAACCTCTCGGCCCTCACAATCCAGACTTAGCGTCCACGTGTCTCTGAGAGGATTACGCTCCTGACATCACCACGCCAGATGTGAGGACAGAAATAAACGCTTTCCCACAGGAAAACAACCGAACCGGCCCCAACACGACGGCCACCCACCCTGCACTTATTCGCTGCCATCCTCAAGGGTGTCAAAATCTTCGCGCCATCATTCTCAAGACATTCCAATGATTATCACTTCTGTGTGCTGCATCCTCGCTAGAGATTCTCCTCTTACTTCTAAATCCTCTCACATCCTTACTGCGCTTATTTGGTGAGACAGGTCAAGTAGTGGATAAATGTCCGACTAGCTTTAAAACCACTGTGTGTTCTGATTTTTACTATGCTAGAATATCCTTACAGGGACATTCTGGGTGAAATACAATTTTAAGATGACGTGATTAATCTGTGAAATGCTTTTCCCTGTGCCAGCTTAATACGCAAAGACAACCATATGTAAGCTATTTGTATGTTGACATCCCGAAGAGTGTAAACGCTGTGGTGTTTGTTTGAACAGTCAAACAATGTTAGATCAACCACTGACATGAGTTTGAGGTGGCCTGTTTGTCTGACCAATGGCCGAAAGGGGGAAGGTTCTGAATGTGCAATTCGTCTCTTAGTTTTTACATTATGTTTACAGTAATACACTTATGATGGAAAGTTCACCCAACTAGAATCCTTAACACAAAATTCCACCACTAAGAAAATTATTTTGACAGTTTTATAGCTCAAACAGCACACACTGGTAATAATAAATAAATAATAATAAAAAATAAAACACTGCCACACATGCTTTTAAAACCCTCTGGAATGTGTTGCCCCATAGACTTCTATTGTAAGTGCATTACTGTAATCTACAATTTTTGGTGTTTTTACAAGCCGAAATTATTTTTTCAGGTATGCAACATATGCGGTCAGAGGAGCTCATGTTAAACCCAAAACATTACTTACATTTACGCATTTGGCAGATGCTTTTGTATAAACGCGTATTAAAACTGTTTTGTGTCAACGATAAAAATGTTGAACATCCGACAGTATTCCCTGATGCAAACGACAAAATGCTGATTTAGAAGAAAAATGTGTAATTTACGTGATTCGTGATATTTATAATTATCTGTTAAATTAGCGTTTTATTTGGGATAAGGTGAAGAATAATTGTGTGCATATTGTCAATGAATTTAATGGTTATCAAGTAAATACACTAAATAAATAAGGATTTAATCATCCTCATGGGCTGTGTGGCTTTGAAAGGGTGTTCATAGGTTGTGGTTAAAATAAACCGGATTTTTTAAATATAATCTTTGCAAATAGTCAAATGCACTGAACAATAAATTCAACAACCTTTGAATGGTCTGTGCTCATAATCTAAAGGGACAGTTCACCTAAAATTGGAAGTAACGAAATTATCAAAAGTTTTGACAATCACAATACACTTGTAATGCAAGGTTTATGTGTTTTTGTTTTTATGACATGGCTACATCCCAAAAACAGCTACAACTAATAGAATTAGGTTTAAAATATGCGTGCGATTAATCAAACATTGACAATAGTCGATTGTATTGGGGGCATAGGGGGACCCCCAAATAAAATTCTGCTTAGGGCTCCGTAAAGGCTTGGGCCGACCCTGTTCAGGGAGAATCAGTGTTTCCCATTCATTGACGAGACTATGGCGGCCCGCCATAGACTATTTTGTTCCGCCAGTCTTAAAACGAGCCGAATTGTTTTTCTTACAACAACATAACTATTTGTAACGTTGAATTCTGCACCGCTGTTTCGTTGTTGTGCCATTGTTCACGGCTAAAAATGCGTCCTGCATTTTTGCGCAGCACACACACAGACGCTCGCTACTGTTTCAGCTTTCGCGGTTGAAACGCAGACATGTGAACTGGCCAGGATTTAAGATGTCACCAAGCCATACGGAATACAACATCGTTTGAGGGAAGTAAAATCTAATGTTTCAGTATTCACTGCAGTTATCCACAGTACAAACATGATTTTATCAGTGTACAACAGAGCAAACAGATAGCATTACCTCATGGCGTTAACATCATTATGTTCAACTTCATCAGCTTCAGCATCATATTATTTCCAGCTACAATAGCAGTCTGCATATAGGGACATTTGACATACACCATTTCTGTCGTTTAAAATGAGCAGCGCATCTACACAACGGAGCTTTACGCAGCACGCGCACCCATGACATTTATAATGATCATCTTTTGGCGATATATCTCTAATATCCGTCCTTATTTAGCGCCAAAAGCACATCGTTTAACCATTTCCAAATCGCCAAAATAGTTCAGTTTTGTTTTTAATGGCAAATTATTCATGTTTCTTTTCATTTCGATATTAAGTTAATTTAGAAAAATGTTTTGAGTATATTTTTGTTTGTGGCTCACGTGCAGAACGCATAGTTTGATAGCCAAATGTGCTGGAGCACGAATTTGAATTAATGATGTGAATGACACTGTTTAAACTGTTAAAATAGTTTAGAATAAATAAACAGTTAAAAAGTTATATTTCGTTTCATTTCTTTATTAGGTTAGAAAAATGTTTTGGGTATATATGTTTGTTGCTCAGGCACAGAACGTAGTTTGATTGCCAACCGCCAATTTTAATGATTTAAATGCATGATGGGCATGAGTCTGCTTAAATTCCTCCTTTAGCTTCGGCTGTCGCCGAAAGAAAAATAAATGATACGGGGGGCGCGCCACACACGATTACATGCTGCCCTGTGTGTCACCGTGTCCAAAACTTGTCAATATATTTGATTTGTCGGACATCAAGCAGCGCTGCTCAGACCGATATGCGTGTACCGCAGGAGAAAGCGTCTGTCATTAATTGCTCTCGTGTTAGGTCTGCGCAACGCACGCATAAAGTTGAAAACATAATAAATCACAAACTTAACGTTACTCTGTTGTGCTGAGAGAGTGTGCGCTTTTCTTATGGGTTAACTTTAAACAGTCGCCGCATCATAATATTGTATGAATGCTCTGGTCCGGATAGTAAAGTGATAGGCCTACTGCCATGCGGGGGAGTGGGACAATGGCACTGTGAAAAAGGCCTGATGCCCGGCCTGCGTTTTAATATATGGTAATATATATATTTGGTCAACTGTTAAACACTTTTTTGCTTCATTTTTTGATGGCTCATGCTCTACGTGTTTTTGACTTTTTTTGTTTGTGAACTCTCATTTTACCATGTGTTATCCCCATTTATATCTATGGTGCCAATGATTAAATTACTACTATAGCTATTGTATTCTTACAGATTGAGACAATTAATTTTGCTCTTAAAATGCACCAGATTGCAGCATTTACCTTTAAAATATGCTAAATTTTCTTACGGGGGAGCATGCTCCCTCGGGTCCCCTAGAGAAAAATATGTTTAGCCCCCATAGTCTCACAAAACTCTGTGGGAAACACTGAGAATCATCTAATTCTTCGTTTATAACTTCTATGATGCTGTCTCTATTGAGCCGCCCCCTGCAGCAGGTCTAGGGTCTAAGATGGGAAATCCAGCGCATTTTAAAGTCGAGATTTGGGAGGTTTAGTGAACTCTGCTGTGAATGCAGTCATTAGAGTGCTCGTTTTCACATTGTTTGCTTGTCTCTCAGCATTTAAAAGAACAGGATTAAGTCGCAGCATGGGCTCTGTCTGGCCTGCTGCTCGCCCGCCTAATCTCCGAGCACAGACCATGGGATTTCTAAGAAACGACCTGTGCTCATTTCACTGCGCCAGACATGGCCAATTTCTCTCTCATCCTCACGTACGGCCACGTCATGGACTTATCAGCATGCAGTGAGATACAAGCTGAACATCAACACTGACAAAGTCTAAACAACACACACACACACAAGTGGATTTGCTTTCTTGAAGGAATAGTTCACCCATAAATACAAATTCTGTTATCATTTATTTACTCTCATGTCCATCAAAACTTGTATATGACTGCAGAATGCAAAAAAGATATTCTGAGAAATGTCTCAGTGGTTTTGTGTTCATACAATGGAAGTAAATGCCCGCATGTTGTTCGGTTACCAATGTTCTTTACAATATCTTCTTGTGTTCTGCAGAAGAAAGAAAGTTATACAGGCTTGAAATGACATGAGGGTGAGTAAACGATGACCTGACCCTTTAATACAGAATGAATATGTTTCACCCTGCATTTGTCACATGATCTCATTATGATGTACATTCTATTGTTATTTTGCATTTTAATCAAATTTTTATAAATAAAAGTAAATTCTTATGCTACGAGTGAAAACAGCAGGTAAAGTTGAGTACAACATTGCATTGTGGGATACAGTGCAGGGATGTAATGTTACATGCTGCACATTTTAGCAAGTTCAATGGGGTCTTTTGGGTATTCTACACATACAGAAGATCTGCATACGGTGCACTGCTGAAACAGTATGCGTAGTATGTATGCGTATGCGTACTTACCGCACTTTTAACCAGGCCTGTTTGAGAATGCATGATATGGAGGACAGAGGAAGATAAAAAAGAAACGGAGACAGACAGAAGACGTTGCGGAACAAACATTGTTACAATGTAATGAACTTTGGAGCTCTAGGATGTGTGCAAATAAAGTTTGTGAACAGCTTTGCCAAGAGTTCACGTATCTGTGGAGAAACTGACCTGACAGCAGTGAGAAATCAGACAAAGTCTGTTCTATTTGTGAAAACCTCAGAGGAGTGAGACAATGCAAGCTGAGGGGAAGAGTGCTTGAAAAGGAACCAAACCTTATCAGAGAACACCAGCTCTGCCCATACCACACGAAAACACCTTACAGTGACAAAAAGTGAATAAAACGCAAACACAAATGTACCATGGGATGACCATGTTTCTCCATACATGTTACCATGGTGATGCCAGGGATGAATTATATTCTTTTGAACATGTACATTTGTCATTCATGGGGTCCAAATATGCATTTTCTGGCATTCTTTAAGGTTCCCTGGCATAGCGTGTGATGCTATAATAAGCAATAGTCTACAAAGCACCATGAATTACAATCTGACACATGCACATATTGTTAAACACATTAAAATCATTTCAAAGAGCGCTGGAGATACACTGTGCCCATCAACAAAATCATTCAATAACACGATAAACAAACGAGAACCCAGTACTGCCATTTAAAAAGGAAGGGAGGAGATCAGACAATAAATAACGCAGAAGAGAAACAGGGAGGAGGTGCGAGGAAGGAAGAAAAATGAATCTAATGAAAGAAATATACACCCCATAACCGCCCAGCGCCAATGAATCTCCCTCTACCCTCGTCTGCGGCTCCGCCCGCCTCGCAACCTTCAAGGTCGAGGTTAAACGGATCATTAAGCCTCTTGATCCACCCCCTTCGGCGAGCACACGGCATGAGAACAGCGGCTCTCTCGGCACCTCACACGCAGATGCTGTTTTCCCTGAGGTACTGGAGGGGAGCGCCGGGCGGCCATCTTTATCACGCTGAGGGAACAATGGTGATGAATGGAATCTGTTCGTCTCCGCAGCTGAGAGGAGGAGGATGAGGCGCATTTAAGCTAATGTGTGTGGTGTATTACTACAGAAGATTAACGCAATGCAGGGAGGTGAAGGGAGATTTTTTTGATGGTGTATTTTAGTTTAATATGCAGAGACAACTATAAAGAAGCTACTCGTAGGCTGATTATCATAAAAAGTGTTGAGAAAGGTATTTTGAGAAATGTCTCAGTGATTTTGTGTTCATACAATGGACGTCAATGGGGGTCAATGTTGTTCAAATATCTTTTGTGCTCTGCGAAAGAAAGTCATACAGGTTTGGAATGACAATCCCTTTAATGGGTAAAAATCCATTCCATTATGGGTTGAAATACAACCTTGATGTTTCTTTGAGAAGCTGAGTCATGTGTGTTTGTGTCTTAATGCATTCCCAGCCCCGGGCCTCGTCTCCAATCACCTCGTCTCTTTCTGCAAACTATACAAGATAACTCTACTCTGCTTACAGTGAACTGAAACAAAGCTCTTTCTCTGTCTAAAACTCCTCGCTGGAAATCAACCCCAAAAACAATACTTCAAAACTCAAACATCCTGTTTCCACTCAAAATAAGCGGGATATGAGGTGTTCCGTGTTATCTGCAGTGAATAAGGCTGGCTACAGACTGTTGTTAGAGACATCAGGAGTGGAATGATGATGTCATGTTGGGTGGCAGCAGGGAAGATGGAGGAGTCAGCTGCCAGCCTGGAATTCATTATAATTAGCAACGAATGATAAAAGACCTCCCAATAAAGACGGTGATAAACTTTTCACAATCTGTTCAGGCTTTGTATCTGGAATTTATTGTCTCTTTAAGAAGGTAATGTGCCGAGTTTATCTCCTTTGTGTTCCAGCAAGCAGGGTTATTTGATGTCTGGAGGGCATTGCATTCTATTTTAAACACCATATTTGCATATGCAGATCTAACAACTATCTTAGAAATCTAAGATCTGTTGAATTTGTTTTAGCACAAACTAGAAATGTTTAAGTGCTCACACTATACCCATTCCTAAAGACTGAAAAAAGATTATCAAGACAAATGATTTAAAAATATGAGGTGCACAAATAAGTCATTTATAAAAACACTAGAATCAGGCCCGGCGCCAGAATGACACAACTGGGGGGCATTTTAATCCCATGGGGGGCTCCATTAGACCTTATTGTGACTGATTTCCTGCTCCTGTTCATTTATTTATTCGCTTATTCAATTATTACAGCTACCTATATTATTGCATGTCCCATACACATTTGGCTTTCAATAATAAAACGACAAACAAGTAGTCAGTAGTCTGTGCTGGTAATTTTCTGCAAGCACAATCTCGAGTAATTTTACGGACATTTCTGTTGCAATTAATGGTGAAACGGATCACGGTTGATCGTTCGGATCGTGCACTACGGTTCAGAATGCAAGTGCACCGCGGATTAACTACGTTTATTTATCATAGTGTAAGACATAGCGCAGATGTGCTCTCGCTCCATCTACAGGATCTCGACGAGAACGATATGAAAGCGCATTCTTGCGTATATCTTAACTTAAACTGCTGCGTAAGGCTAGCTGTAAAGTTAAGTAATGTTGAGTTGAGTCAAAGCGCAAATTACATGATCCAAGCGATACACAAAAAAAAAACTGAAAGGCGCACCACTTAATCACTTTTGATGCGTCGCTATTTCAGAAGATGAGAGAAATCTCTCTAGAGATCCATTTGTCAGCGGTTTACTCTGACTGCACGTTTATATCATATTTATTTGTTATACTTTTACCTTTTTTTAAATAATGCATACATACTGTACTATAAGACAGCCTAGAAGATTAATAGTAACTGTTTAGAAACAAGACTCTCTGTTAAATTAATCTGTTGATATCTTTAAAGTATTTTCACCACTTAATTTTTATAAAATTCTCTAAACTTGTTATATTCTAATAATTAAACTATGTTGAGCGTTTACATTTGCTGCTGCAAAAAAATGATCCGATCCGTGAACCAAAGTCCGTAATATGATCCAAACGATGAGTTTTGTGATCCCGTTGCACCACTAGTTACAATGCATTTTTTGCAAATTACAGAGCAATACAGGTCAAACAGCTGTAAAAAATGTAAATGTACAGTATATTGTGCCCTATTTTACGTACTTTCACTCTCAAATAAATTGTTTAATTCAGGGCTCGGCATTAACTCTTGACAAGTAAATGTTTTGTATGGGCAAGTGAGAGAGAATTTTACTTGCCCGACCGGACAAGTAATTTGAAAAGAAAATAACAACAGTGCGACATACATGTAGAATAATAAGAATATGTGCATTAGACAGAGCTGCGTGTTTGTGTGTAGTGCGTTTGTCGTGGTTGTGCTTGTTTGTGTGTAACAATAATCAATGGCGCGCCGCACTGAGTCCATGTACGTTAACTAGATGCGGACGCGGAGTCCTGTTATTTAAATGTCATCTGGCTGTTCTGCGTGTCTAAGTGAATTATGTGCACAGTTTAACATACGACACGAGTGATGGTCGAGGATTTATCTGCGTCTGCACTGTATGAGGCTATGAACACATGAACGTCATCTCAAGAGTTTATTTTACGAGTTTTTTACTGTTTGAGTGAAGCTATCGGCAAACACAAACGTCTTCCCGAAGACCCGTCAAAATAAAAGTCCTGTTAAATTGAACACTGTAGTGTACTATTGTATTTGCTATTGAAAATTGTAGTGCCCTTGTAGTAAATTGATAAACACTGTATACTATATTAAAGTTTAAAAACACTATAGTATCGAAGAATTTTACTGCAGTTTACTATAGTAAATACTATAGTATACTACAGTAACTTATGTGGACAAATATACCACTATTGTATAGTAAAAAAGGAAAAACACAGAACTTAGAAAAATTCAAACAAATTTAGGTAAACTAAAAATGATATGGCCCTAATTTATCCATCTGTATGTAACATTAATGTCTTTTGTCAGTTATCTGCCTATTCATGATGAACTGCACTTGCATATTTTTTTAATGATGACATCAGACGATTTATACTTGTGCTCCAACTGTTTGGCCTGTGCTACCAAACTTTAAACCTCTCTAGCACCAGTGCTATGTGCAAAAAAAGTTAACTTACAGCCTTAACACTAATAATAATTACTGCTTGCCTTTGTTTAATAGCAGTCACAGAGAGTAGGCCGATAACCAAATTCAGGTGGCCAAAGCGGACACTAGTTAAAATGCTTAGAAGCAAACTTGACCAATCTAAATCCGAAACAATTATATTGAGAATTCAAAAATGAAATATAATTTTTTATCTTTGGACAAATAATTTTTGTACTTGGACAAGTGAATGACAAATTTACTTGTCCGAAGGACAACCACACGACAATGCTTAATGTTTAATTTAATTGCTAAAAAGTGAGTTGTGATAATTGGATGGATTAAATAGCAAACATGATCCAAGAAAGGCTAGAAAAACATGATCACACCCATAAGAAGGCCAAAAGAATGATCTGAAAAGTGTCAGCCTAACACATGGATACCTGCCTGTTTGATTTGCTTCAAGGCAGACGTTGGCAAGTTGATCACCACTTATGGCTTGCACAAGCATTTGGCAAAGGCCTTCGCTTTCCTCTTTTTACATGGCCAGCCACAATTTTTAACTTTGCTCTATGGCCAAGCACAAATTACACTTCTAAATTAAGTGGATTATTTTCCCCAAAAGTATGGTTGAGGGGTCATAATGGCTGGTGCAACCCAGGTCACACTAGTATCCATGTGCAGATTGCAGAAGGAACGAAACAATAAGGGCAACGCCTGTGCTTTAAATTCCCTAGAGAGCGCACCTCCGCTGTTTTGAATGCGTGTAACATATTCTCCATGGCATATTGCATCAGCCCATTTCTCTGCTTTAAACCTTTCCATTCAGCCAGCACCGACCAGTCTCGCATACTCGTTCCACTTCTGAGGCGGTCGTATATCTCCCCGAGACAGGCATCCGGCTGCAGGCCTCTCTCAAAGGCTCCTTCATCTCATCCCGCTCTCCTCTCCTACATCAGAACCTTGCCTGCGGTGATTTTAGATTGGACGCTTCTCCACGGTCCCTGCCACCAATGACAGCAGCTCTGAGACTTTCAAGAGTCGCCTTTCCATAAACAGACCCACAAGCTGTTAATATCTGACCGGTTTGAAGACGCTGACCTCCGAACTTTTCAGAAAACCGGACTCTCCTCTTTATGGATTATCCAGAAGCTGCTGGATTTAAGAGGTCAGAATACAGGCTGCCGTGCAGCCTGCGGAGTTCTCAGTAGGGATGGGCGATATTATATTGTTTGCGATATACCGGTAGAAATTCCCCACACGATAGGAATTAGTCTTCCCGCGATATAAACGATAAATTCTAGTTGATGACGTATTTCTTTGTGAGACCCATTCAAAATTTAATATGTGAAGCGAAAACGGGAATAGCGGAGGGCGGACGTGAAGCTGAGAAAGAGTTTGCACTAAAAGAGGAGCTCTAAATCTCGTTTAGGTTGGCACTGTAGATGCATCCGAGTTCATGTTTAGTTTCACTTTCGTTTTATTTAATTTGTTTGTTAAGTATTCGTTGATAGTCATAATACGTTACACCACAACATTTAATTTGGCTAAAAGTATTTATTTAAACATTCGTTAGATGTTATGCGCACGTGCGCAAATTGTTTAATACGATTTCTTGCCTATATACAGGATGAACGGAGCGTCCCGTGCGCAGCTCGCGCCCACATGTGCTTTCATAGCGACACAGCGTGCACAGCACTGCTGCCTGTTTACATACAGTACAATTGCGAGTTTGTATTACGTTGTTTTAAATACGTTTATGAGCGCATAAAAGCATGGATTATTTAATTAGATTTCTTTTATCTGCATTTTTCTGTTCTCTTTCTGTAGCGCGAGTCAATTCAATTCAATTCAATTCAATTCAATTTTATTTATATAGCGCTTTTCACAATGTGCATTGTTCCAAAGCAGCTTTACAGGAGCAAATAAGAAAAACACAGAAAGGTAAAACACAGCACAGTGCATGGTGTTTATAGACCAAGCAAGATCATTATAATAAATAATATCTAATAAATAGAATAAATAAATAAATGCAGTCTCCCGGTGAGCAAGCCAACACTGCACTGCTCTGCTGTGGCGAGGAACCCAAACTCCAATGCTGAATAATGGAGAAAAAAAAACCTCGGGAGAAACCAGGCTCAGCCGGGAGGGCCAGATCTCCTCTGACGTGTCATAGCTGCACTCAGTGACCCCGACCAAAGCCACCGAGCAACGTCCACGAAGAACAGGGAGAGCCCACGAGCCGCGACCCAGGAAGCCCCACCCGCCGAAACCGTGCAGGTCCAACCCGGTCTCATTCCGCGATCAACAACAGACAACAGAGGAACAACCAGGGAAAAGTAGTAATGGCATAATTAACTTTATTCCTCTGTTGTCCGACATCGACCACAAAACAAGACCAACCAGACCAGATCCACACAGTCCCAACAAATGAAACGCCCCGAACCACAACCAACAAGCCCCCCCACTCCCCACAACACCCACCCAGCTACCTCCAATCAAAGTCACTGAGTGCAGCCATAACTTCAAACTGCTGTCGTGTGATGTAAGTTTAGCATTAAATACCAAGTATTGTAAATTTAGCATTTATGTGACAGGTAGTCCGTCTTTGCTCTCGGCTGGGGATGGAATTGTCTGAGCTGGGCCGGCCAGATGGTCGCCTTTTTCTTGGGTGGTGATGGAATTGCCTTGGATGGAGCTGGATGGTCAGTCAGTCCGCAGGCTCTCGCAGGAGGATGGCACGGGATTTTCAGATGTAGCTGGCGTAATCTCTAGTTGTGGATGGGCATATGACGTTCATCTGGGTCTGGCGGAATCTCTCCCTACCTCGGGATGGGCATCCCGAGGCGAGGGCAGAAACAGAAAGAGAATAATTAGCGTAGCTGCTGTTCATTAGCTATGTATTAGTGAATGCTTGGCTGAAAAGATGTGTCTTTAATCTAGATTTAAATTGGGAGAGTGTGTCTGACCCTCGAATAGTATCGGGGAGGCTATTCCAGAGTTTAGGTGCTACGTATGAGAAAGCTCTACCCCCTTTGGTGGATTTAGTTATTCTAGGTGTTATCAAAAGTCTGGAGTTTTGAGATCTTAGAGAGCGTGATGGGTTGTAGTGTGGTAGAAGCTCTGTTATGTAGGTAGGGGCTAAACCATTTAAGGCTTTATAAGTAATTAAAAGAACTTTAAAGTCAATACGATACTTAATGGGTAACCAGTGAAGGGTTGATAACATTGGGGTTATGTGATCGTATTTTCTGGACCTGGTTAGAACTCTGGCAGCTGCTTCTGAACTAACTGTAGTTTGTTTATTGATGTGCAGGACAACCACTAAGCAGTGCATTACAGTATCAAGTCTTGAGGTCACAAATGCATGAATAGCTTCTCTGCATCAGCCACACATAAAATATTTCGCAATTTGGCAACATTTCTAAGGTGGAAGAAGGCTGTTTTTGTGACATTTGAGATGTGATTTTTAAATGACAGGTTGCTGTCTAATATAACGCCAAGGTCTTTAACTGTATTTGTTGGAGTAACAGTGCAGCCTTCAATTTGCAGGTCATAATCCGAAATATTCTGCTCACGTGTCTTTGGTCCGATAAGTAATATTTCTGTTTTATTAGAATTTAAAAGAAGGAAATTACAAGTCATCCAATGCTTTATATCGTCGATGCACTCTGCCAATTTGGATAGTTGGAAGGAATCATCTGGTCTTGATGAGATATATAGCTGAGTATCATCTGCATAACAGTGGAAGCTAATTCCATGTTTTCTAATAATGTTTCCAAGGGGCAGCATGTATATGGAGAATAGCAAGGGTCCTAAAACCGATCCCTGAGGTAATCCATAATTTACTTGCGTTAGATTTGATGATTCCCCATTTAAATGGACAAATTGATGTCTGTCTGATAAGTAAGATCTGAACCATTGTAGTGCCTGTCCCTGAATACCGGTATAATTGTGTAAGCGATCTAGAAGTATTTTATGGTCTACAGTATCGAACGCAGCACTAAGGTCGAGCAGGACTAGGAGTGAGATGTTACCTTTATCTGATGCTATAAGCAGGTCGTTTGTAATTTTAACGAGGCAGTTTCAGTACTATGATGCGGTCTAAAGCCTGACTGGAATTTTTCGTGTATGTCATTATTTTGTAAGAAAGAGCACAACTGAGTGGACACTACTTTTTCTAGTATTTTAGACAGGTAAGGGAGATTTGAAATCGGTCTATAGTTTCCTAGTTCATTGGGGTCTAAGTTTGGTTTCTTGATAAGAGGCTTAATGACGGCCAGTTTAAAGGTCCTGGGACATGGCCTAGATTAATTGACGAGTTGATAATGTTATAAATGGGCTCAATTGCAACGGGTAATAACTCTTTTAATAATTTAGTTGGTATGGGGTCTAATAAGCAAGTTGTAGGTTTAGATGTTGCAATAAGTTTAATTAAATCTTCCTGTTTTATAGGTGAAAAACACTGTAGCCTTTCTTTTGGGGCGATGGTTGGTACTAATTTATAGGACAGACTTGGAGGTTGAGTTTTTACTATTTTGTCTCGTATGTTTTCGATTTTCTCTGTAAAAAAATTCATGAAATCATTGCTACCAAGGTGCGGCGGAATACCCAGGTCAGGTGAAGTCTGTTTATTTGTTAGTTTAGCAACTGTACTAAATAAAAACCTTGGATTGTTTTTGTTAGTTTCTATGAGGTTACGAGGTGCTCAGCCTTTGCTGCTTTTAGTGCCTTTTTATAACAGTTTGCACTCTCTTTCCACGCAATTTTAAAGACCTCTAATTGGGTTTGTTTCCATTTGCGCTCCAGTTTACGTGTTTCTCTTTTAAGGGCGCGAGTGGTGCTATTGTACCATGGTGCTGCGTTTTTCTCATTAATCTTTTTTGACTTCATAGGTGCGACAGCTTCTAATGTATTAGAGAAAATAGTGCCCAATTTGCTGGTCATGTCATCGAGCGATTCTATATTTATTGGTATGGTTATTAAAGGAGTCAGATCTGGCAAGCTCTTTGGAAACTATCTTTAGTAGTGAGGTAATTGTTCTACCCTGTCGATAACGAGTTAAACGGCTGATTTCTGCAGTGCGCAGTGTACATGTTATAAGATAGTGATCAGTGACATCGTCGCTTTGAGGTATAATATCTATATTGGTTAGATCGGCTCCGTGAGATATAATCAAGTCTAGTGTATGATTAAATCGATGAGTGGGTCCATTGATGTGTTGTGTTACTCCAAAAGAGTGTAATAGCTCTGTAAACGCCACTGCTAATGCATCGTTAGCACTATCTACGTGGATATTAAAGTCTCCGACAATTAGTACTTTATCAACGTTAACCAATAGGTCCGATAGGAAGTCCGCAAACTCTTTCAGAAAATCAGTGTAGGGACCAGGGGGTCTATACACTGTAGCCAACGTACAAGAAAGCAATGTTTTTTACTGTCAATTGGAACAATTATGTTCAACGCAAGCACTTCAAATGATTTAAATTTATGCTCCGTTCTCTGAGTTACAGTAAGAAAGTCTCTAAAGATTGTTGCGACACCGCCACCTCGACCAACCGGACGTGGCTCATGCATATAACAGTAGCTTGGTGGTGTACACTCATTTAGACCTAATAATCATTTGGTTTAAGCCAGGTTTCGGTAAGGCAAAGTATATCAAAACTGTTGTCTGTGATCATTTCATTTACAATAACTGCTTTTGAATTTAGTGATCTAATATTTAGTAGGCCGAACTTTTATGATGAGTCATAGACAGATTCAGTGTATGTTGCTGTGAGAAGAGAAGGTTTACACAGTTCAAGAGAGAGTGATTGACAGCGTGATGCGATCGATCGTTTCAAACCAACAATAGAATATATACAGTTTTAGGTATGACATGATGTGTTTATTGAGCTTTAGTTCATTTAACTTCTCTTTACTACAACCTTTTGAAGTTGAATCTCACTATTATATTTTATATTTACAAAAATACTGTAGGTATATTTTAGGAGCTGTTTGATTTGGGGTAAGTTTTACTTTTTGATAATAGTTGTTTTTCTGAGGGTCTAGACTACATGCAGCTACTATCACTTGACGCAAAAAACAGCGGTGGATGGCGTTATGGATATATCGTCATTTTTATCGTTATCGCAAGAAATACCAGGAATTATCGTGATAGAGTTTTAGGGCCATATCGCCCATCCCTAGTTCTCAGCCTCCATCTGTTTTGCCGAAAGTGCTGTATCAGTGTTGGCTGTGATTTTGGTGGTTCAGCAGAGCAGATTCGGGTCTCTGGGGTGTATACGGTTACAGTGAGTTGATCTGCCCTCCGCTCACCTCCCCAGATACGACATTTTCAACATCCCCATCTCTCCTCTCCTGCTTCAGAACGACATAGTGTTCCTGTAGCTCAACTGATCGAGTATTGCATAAATAACGCAAAGACCTATTTCAGAGGGTATGCAGATACTGATAAAGTTTAAGCCTTGGCTTGTATGCAGTGTCACTCGCTTTGGTGAAAAGCGTCAAATGTGTAAATGTAATTAGACCAAATCAAACTTTATCTGAGCTGCTATTGGTTGTTAGGGATGATACATCCACGGTTGCAGTCCAGATGCACTGCAAATAAAATGTCAGAGTCTAAATGACAGACAAACACTATGGGGCTGTTTACATGACACCGTGTTTAATTAAAAACTGAAAACGTTTTACTGTTCATTCAAACAGCGCTTTGAAGGACTGACAACAAAAAAATTTGAAAACTTTTTTCACTGTACAAGTGTTCGGAAATGAGGCTTTTTGACAATTATCGTCTCTGTGTAAACTACAAAAACGTAAATTTGTAAAAACAAAGTGACATCATCGAGGATGCATAATACAGTTTTTTCAATTTTGCAGATCCATATTAACGTGGAACGTTTTGACAATGTCTGAAAAACATTTCAAAGACGCACTTGTTTGTTTTTATTACATCGTTCTTCTGTAAACATACCCTATCCAACCAAAAGCATGAAGACCAACATATTTAATGGAGTAGGGCCCTTTTTCCTATGGAAAGCCTCGCCAAGAAAGAACTTGCTGATTTAGCAGCAAAGAGAGTAACAAAGGTTTTTTCCGTTCCTCTGTAAAGCAGGTGGCTAGAGTTATTTCATTTAAATGTAATACTTTAAGGCAATTTTCAAAATAACCGTGGATTGCAACCTCACCAGTCACTGTTCCCTGTCAGATCATGTTGACTCTTAGCTAAAGTGACTTAATTGTATAAACAGTTAAGTAATTAAACTCCAGAGTCATTAACCAGCCGGCTAACAAACACTAACATGCTATGGCATCTGGACTAGAAAGGGTGGCAGAGTTCATACTGTCTGCTTAAGAGAGGTAGTGATTGGTCATTCCACAGCCAGATAAAGACAAACAAACCAACTCAAGACCACGGTGCTCAATAAGTACAATGGGTGCTGTCACTGACCCAAACGTAAAAGACTGAAAGCCCTTCAGAATGAGACCGACTGATAATATTCAAAAGACACAGGAGGGGCTACAAATCAAAGCCCGAGCCAAATTCAAATGAGCACAACAAGCCAACTCCAACGCAAAATTTACAAACGCATTTAATCATGCAAATTAAAGTCAATACCGCAAGGGTTGTTTTATTCCCAGATTCATTTGCTGGACTTCCTACAGGAGCACGAACAAGCAGTTTGATGGACAAGAGAGAAACTATAGAAGTTACACACAACCAAATGGTCCAAAATTCACAATTCATATGATAGACACAACGGACAAGTCAAAAAAGCGATGTTAAAATTAACGGTTGACATTGCTTCAAGTTGCAAACTGAATACTTTACAAATTCATGGGTCAAAAATAGCGTAGTACGACTCCGAAGCATACTAACAGGCTGACATGCAGCTCGTTCAACCTTTAAACACAAAGATCAAGCTGCACCACAAATGCAGATGGCCGCAAATATGGACCATAACCAAACACGGTTAGGATGAAACGGAAGGAAAGCTGGTCTCCGTTTGTGTGTTTCAGAACAACATGCTCCTTAATAAGAGAGCAAATGTTTTATTCATATGTGAACACATGCGGGGTAGATGACTCACACCCCATTCAATCACAACCATCGATGCAGGAAACGGGCGTACAGGCCCCATACACAAAAATTGCAAGCCGGCACATATTCAGCCTCTCCACAAAATCTATCACATCCTGCAAAAGCAACAAAAGAAGCGACAAATCTCTGCGGTGCAGTTAAGGCCGAAATGGACTGCAGGCGTTCACGCTAAAGCGCCAAACGTAACCGTTTCTGCACATCTTTGATGGTGAAGAGTCTAAATTTGTGATGAGCCGAGCTGCAGGAGGTAACAGTGCCCGTCTATCTCTCTCGTACAAAGCATCCGGATACGAGCGGGATAATTAGAGCCAATGCGGCACCCGGGAGATTTTGATGGATCATGTGAGCGGGGCTTGCCTCACACGCTGCTATATTTGACTTACTCCCCATACAGCCCGTCCTGAAGGAAGACCTGAAACAGCAGACATGCTCAGGCATGACACAGAGGAAAGATAAGAGACACAGACAGATAGATTCACAGGAGCCATCGCATAGATAATACAGACAATAAAAAGCTCAAGGAAAACAAAAAACTAAAGACCAAAGAAAATTTGTTTGTCTGCTATTACGTTGTTTGCTAGTTCGGTTTATTTTTATTAGGTGCGGAAATTTTGGATGCAAATTTTAAAAAAATAGAGTGAACGTAACTTGCAGTCCTTTGGTGTGGAAGATATAATAGTGATCTCCATAGTTATTTTTGGTTATAATTTTTGTTGTGTGAACAAACCTTTACTGCTTCTGTTGAAGTGAACAGAAATATGGAAATACAAATAGACAGTTGATATAGCAAAAAAATACTTTTTCTTTTGCAAAGAAAAAAAGTTAAATTTTTCTATTGAAATTTTTATAATTTGGCTAAATAAAATAAAAAAAGTAAACCATACACATAAATAAAAAAATGTCTGCAGAATTCAACTATTCAAATTGTCGTTTTTTGGAAACTTCAAGTACGGTTTGGTTGACATTAGAAACTGTGAATTACAGAAATATGATAAAACTTGATTAGATGTGTTCAAAAATAATAAAATAATAACAAATGATAATGACAAATCTAAAGGCATACAGTTTTCCACAATATACCAGGGATTTTCAAACTGGGGTCCAGGGACCCCCAGGGGGCCTCCAAAAGGTTACAAGAGTTCCCCAGAAAATTACAGGAAAAAATACAGCAAAATTTGTAAAAGTCTACTAAACATTTATTGTTTCATTTCTAAGTGTTTAACTGCTTTTGCATATAATGCATAGAATTTATATCTTTGCTACAGAAAGTTGCTACAGTACAAATACAATTGAATTGAAAATCTTCAGGGTTAAATACATCCAACAAGTGTAACCAACTATTTAAGTTAGATAACAATATGTTTTTGTAATATATGTCTTTATATCATCACATGTACTATTTATTCTAGTTTAAATGTTTCTATAAAAAGTTTGACACATAAAACATTATAGATGGAAGTATTTTATAAAGAGGGTTGCTCAAAAAGTTAATCTTATTTGGGGATCCTTGGCAAAGTTTGAAAACCCCTGCAGTATATATTATCATATAAAAAAATGGAGTTGTTAAAATGATCCCTGCTGTTTGTTGTTAGTGATTTAGGGCAGGACTGCAGTTACTGTGCTGATAAGCCAGGAAGTGTGTCAGTGACTAATGCACAGCTCATATCTTGGCTTACACAAACCAGGGTGCGGCTTTCAAGGTGTGCTTGAATCGAGCGCATGCATCATATCAGTAATGGAAGGGTGGAGCATCCTTTGCAGGCTAGCCCGTTTCCTTCTCTTCTGCCGAGGACAGAGTGTGTCTTACAGCTAAGAGGATTTGTGATGAGACTTGTAAAATAATTGAAAGTTTCTCTCTAAGCTCTCAGCCCTAAAGGACGAGCATTGGGACGGAGTTAACACATCTCAGGCTTCAGGAAACAGGAAGCTGACAGAACCAATCGCAGACGAGCACCAAACCAACAATAGAGCGCTGCGCTGACATACCTTTAAATTCACGTTTGTTTACCGAGATCACGATTTGAATAGCATTTGAAAAGAAACGCAAACAGAGCTAAACAAGAACCACAATGAACACTAGCCGAGCAGAAAATGTGAGGAAAAAGTTGAGTTTATAAAACAAGTAGGACTTCACAATGGCTCAGGAAAAACGCCACCACAGGAAGGAGCTTAGCATCCGGAGAAGTGCACAATAAAGCAATTACCGTCTGATCTCCAGCCTGTCATTGTATCTGATAAACACATGCATCTATGTCCCAATCAGGTCCTTGTGGCGGTCAAGCTGCTTGCACCTATTCAAAGCTGACAATAGCCCCTCACCCGCATTCATTCATCACTCCTGGGGTGAGCGTGCTATTAAAAGCCCTCCTAACACATCCACACAATGAAGTCTGTATACAAATGGCTTGTGTGGCAAAGGGTGCAGACGCCATCAGCCCTGCAAACAAACCACACACACACTCAATTCTGTTTTATCCGGGTAACCAAACACGGGGGTGACGAAAAAAGACAGAGACTTAGAGCTTTGACATGTACGTGTGTAATACAGTATGTCAGGCCTGCTCGAGCAAACTCCAACTGAAACATCAGAGATAGTTCACCTAAAAATAAAGGAAATTCTTTCATTATTTACTCACCTTCATGACTTTCTTACTTCTGCAGATCACAAAAGATGATATTTTGAAGAACGTTGATAACCAAACAACATTGACCCCCATCGACGTCCACTGCCACTGAGACATTTCTCAAAATATCTTCTTTTGTGTTCCACAGAAGATTCATATACAGGTTTTGAATGACATGAGGGTGAATAAATGATGCCATTTTTGGCCGAACTCTCTCTTTAAGTAAGTAAACAGAATACATTTTAATCTCATGACTTGAAAAGCTTCTTTTTTCAATGCCGACCTTGAAATGCATCATTAAAAGAGCCCGGAGTCACAACATGGGAGACAGAGCTGCTAGACTGAGTAACCAGAGCAAGGTGAGCCCTCCAGCACACTAGAATGAAATCACAACACTTTGTTTACCATCTCTGAGGCTCTCAGAAAAACACAAAGTCTTCCAGCTGCCCACAGAAACAAATTTACAGGCTCAGTTTTCTCTTATTAAAATGGCTGTTTGAGACTATATTCATAATTTTACAGTTATCAGAGTCTGAATTTGAGAAGGAATTGGGAGAACAATGAGATTGTGCTGGTATAGCAGTGTGAACAGAACAGAGTACACAGAACTTTGTGTTTACATGTGTTCAGAAAAATTCCATCACTTATATGCTGGTATACGCCAGAGCTTGTGCCGTAAAATTCGAGCAAGCCCAGTTTTGCATTAGCTGGCAGCATGCTGTATCAGCAAGATTTGTGTTTTGTGATGGGCAGTTTAATCCATTTACGCTTCAGAACAATTCGAATAAACTAAAAGTTCAAGAGAAATTATCACTTTATGTCTGATTAACATTTCTTTAATATTCACCTTTAACAAGAAAAAAATACCAGTTAAAATACTAGTTATTGCGCCAGCTGCTTAAAAAATTAAAAATGTATTCATTATTTATTCACCCTCATGTGATTCAAAACATGTTTATGACTCTTTCTTCTGTGGAAGACAAAAGAAGACATTTTGAGAAATGTCTCAGTGGTTTCGTGTTCATACAATGAAGTCAATGGGCGTCTATGGTGTTTGGTTACCAACGTTCTACGAAATATCTTTTGTGTTCTGCAGAGGAAAAAAGTCGTAAAGGTTTGAAATGACATAAGAATGAATAAATGAAGGGTGAACTATCCCTTTAACGTTCAGGTTTAATAGCATTTTTGTACTCCGATGGGTCGCCACTTGACGTCCAATATAAAACGTGTGTCCTGAAGCACAACCAGCTTGAAAACAGTCACGTAAAGACCACCTATAGACGGTTTCATCAGTCGCACGCACCTGGCTTAAAGTTAACTTCCGGTCTGTGTTTGATGATCGGTTTGGCTAGTGGCTAATAATATAACTATTCATATTTTATTTGATTTATATTCATATCAATTTCTAATTATATTTTATTTTATAATAATTGTATTAAATAAACAATCAGTTGATTTTTATTGTACATTGATTTTATTAAATAAACAATTTGAATGGGTCGTGTAACTTTGACGCATTTAAAGTGATACTTCACCTAAAAATGAAAATTCTGTCATCGTTTACTCACCTTCGAGTTGTTCCAGTAGGGATGCACCGATACCAGTATCGGTATCGGCCGATACCAAGCTCATGTACTCGTACTGGTAATGACACACCGATACCAAAGACCAATACCTCACGTGACATACATAGAGCCCTATGATTTCCGCAATGCGGAAAACGCGGACGGAATCGAGGAATCCAGGCATTTCCTAACAAGAAATTAGCGCTGAACAGCTAACAGCTAACGTAACAGTTAACGAAATATTCAGATACTGTTTAAATATGTATTCTGCTTGTTTTGCGTTACCGTATGTGAAAGAGTGGTGCGGTTGCGTGTACTGAAAGCATTGTGCTTGTGGAGCTTTTAGCGCCAGCGTTTCACTGCACGAGGACACGAACACATAAACAAACACCATTTGCGGCGATCCGTCAAAATAAAAGTCCGGTTGACTTGAACAAGTTATAATACACTCACATTTTACCACACCACCCCCCTTAAATTTTAAAAGAGTATATTGTTTACTACAGCAAACTGAAGTAAATGTGCTAGTAAAATTGTGCTACTTATCATAAAAAATAGAACTTGATTAAAAAAAATAGTACTTAAATTTAAGTAGACCTAAAAACAAAAGAAAAAAGAAAATGTACCAGTAATATACTGGTTTATTAACATTATTGTACATTATACAGGCATCGGTTATAGGTATCGGTATCGATGAGAACCAGAAAAAAATATCGGTACTCGTACTCGGTCTTTAAAAAATGGTATCGGTGCATCCCTACAAATGTGTATACATTTCTTTGTTCTGATGAACACAGAGAAAGATATTTGGAAGAATGCTTATAACCAAACAGATCTCAACACCCATTGACTCCCATAGTAGGAAATTTTTCTTTATCATTTGTTTTGTTCTGTTGAACACAAAAGAAGACATTTTGAAGAATGTAGGACAGCGAACAGTTCTGGGGCACTTTTGACTACCACTGTTTTTTTCCTACCATTTTTGGGTGAAGTATACCTTTAAGTTTAGCCAAGTAACGGTTCTTCTACTGGTAACCAAAAACAATACTGGCTAGACATTCTTTTAATTGCGAGCTAATGTAATTTATTTGTTATTTATTTTGCTTGTTATCAGAAATAATCTCTACAGGGACTATATTGTTGCTTTGAAACCGTCTATTATAAAATGAAACGAGGACACTGGCACAGCCAAGGAAACAAAACGCTAAATCCAAGCTCACATCAGCAGCACCTCACAGAGAGCTCACGGCAGAGAACCAACACTCATCACACAGTCTGCTTTTAACACATTCTCTTCTCCAACTAAATTACACAACACCTGGCAAACGAAAGAGGTAATCATTTCCATCTCAGGTGAATAAAAAAACAGGGTGCTTTGAAATACGCAGGTTTCTTCTGCAGTTTACACTTCGATTACTCCGGGCTGCGCAGCACCCCTGCAGAACTTCCCCGGTCATCAGGTCTGAGGTCAAGGAGACTCACCAGCGCAGCATCACACTCCTCCTCAACCTACGCACCTCTCAGCCTGCACACGCTCCTAAAACAACATTTTACCATTGTAATCTTACACCCGAGAAGGTATCAGGTAAACGCAATCTGAGATACAAGTAGTCAAACGCTTAACAATGAGAAAAGCTGTAATAACAGAAATACAATAGGGTCAGAATATTGATCTGAACGTAAAAGGATTCTTTGACTTTCCCTTGTAATGCAAATCCAGAAGCATCGCCACACCTCCCGAGTAATCGTGACAGTGAGTCAGACGCATTTTCTTTCTCTCTAAATGCATCAATTAGCCAAGTACATCAAGCGATTATTTCATAATATATGTCAGCGCATTGATCTCATTATAAAGAATTATTTCATAATAATCTGAATCCTGCCTGCAGGCTGAGCTCAGCTGACATCTTACTGGGTGAACGTGCCATCAGAGAGAAGAGTTACATTCAAACTAATGTAAAAGCACAAGAAAAGTCTCCAGGAGTGCAGGTGAGGTACCTTAAAAAGACAGGTCCCTCCCTGTAGGACCATCAAGGGAAGATGTGTGAGCGTGCGAAAACTAACAGCTCATAAATGTACTCTCTAAATGAGTAGAATAAAGATTTATACCAACAAATAAGACAACTACGCAACCCTGGGTCGTATTTTATTATGTGCATTCACTCAACTATCTTTTATATCAAATATATTTTGTTATCAAATATTTCATGCCCTCGGTTTGAGATGTTCATCTTTTTTATAGCCTATCTATTGTTTTATTATTTTAACAAAGCAAATGTACTAACCAGCGTCTCAAGCCTCTAAAAAAGGATAATTCACCCAAAAATAAAAATTCTGTCATCATTTACTGTTTCAAACCTATATAAATGTCTTAGTTCTGTTAAACACAAAGAAAGACATTTGTAAGAACGTTAGCAATTTTCAGCTCTGTGACATCATACCACATACCATCCACTGTTGTTCTGTTGAACACAAAGTGAGACATTTTGAAGAATTTAGGAACACAAAAGTTCTGGGGCACCTTTGACTAACATTTAATTTTTCCTACCATGGCAGTCAATGATTTCACAGAATTGAAAATGGCTAACATTCTTCCAAATATCTTTCTCTGTACTCATCAGAACAAAGTAATTTATACAGGTATGAAATGACATGAGGGTGAGCAAACGATGACAGACTGTTCATTTTTGGGTGAACTATCACTTAAACAATTTCTGCAGAGTAATCAAGGAAAGGTGTGTAAGCTTTTCAAACGTGAGATTCCAGCTTTGATTCAGATCCCAACCTTAATAAAATAAAAAGAAATTTTCCAAAGAAATTCTGGGCCTCCTTTAAAGTTTAATGGGGTCAAAAAAAGAGGATTTGAAGCAGCTAGGTTTTGAGAAAGTGCTCTATCTTGAGAGGCACGCGTTCAAGGACTTCAAACAAAATCAATTGCAGTTTTCCCATTCAATAGCACATAAACGCCAGATATAAACACAAAAGACAAGAGGACAGCTAAACATTTAATCCTCACTGCTCAGCTTAAGACAATTATCCATTTACTCCATCAAGGTTTAATACTAAATACACATTGGCGATTACTCTAAGGTTCTAAATGATATGTTTTTATTATATCCCACCCAGCTGATATAGCAAATCACACATAAGGGACATGGACACTTTGTAGTTTCTGTTTAGCCTAATGGCTTTACAGATTTGTACTTATACATGTCATTATTATTAGTCTTGGATTTAACCATATACAATGAAGTAGGACAAATGTCAGTAGACAAATACCAGTGTACAAAGTATCAGAAAATCGGAGAATTACGCCACATGAGAGGTTGAGATAATGCGTACAGACCTCAATGTATCCGGCCAGGCTGGGCACTGCGATGGCCAGAATAAGCACAGACACGGCGGGGACTAAACCCATCTTCATCGGCTGATCTCTGATGACACACCGCTCAATTTATCCGCCTCTGGACTGTTAAAAGCTGCTATTAACCTGAAAAGAGCTCGGTAAATGATCCTCGAGTACTTGCTCTGTCTCTCGTGTTTTTCCCACTGTGAGATGATCCTGCACGCGCGTGAGGAATGTAGCGCGTATGTCTCCGCCTGCCGCAGGTTCAGCTCGAGCGCTAAAAAAAGGATCAAGCGCGCCACCGACAGTCCGAAGCGGGACCTACCGGAAATGAGGTCATCGTGCTGTCATACAAATAAGAACAATTTTAATTGCAAAAAAATACATTTTATTGCAACTATTAAAACACGTTTACTGCAACTAGTTGAGGCTCTGTTACGAAACTTATATATATAAACAATTAACAGTTTTCTTTTTACATTTAATGTATTGTCTTCATGTTTTTTGTCTTGTTTTTTTATGTATGAAATAGATATATATTTGTATATTTATATTTTGGTGGCAGATTCTTATACAAAAACACTGTAACAATGACAATATTAACTGGTTAACATTATATGATAATATAAGATTTTTCTTCACAATTTAGGGCCAGCTGACTGAAATTTCTCAAGACCTTAAAATCTGTATGCTTGTGTTTATAAAATAAAATAAAATAAAAATTGAAATACATGACTTCAACTCCATGATGAAAAGCAGAGTCTATAAAACGTTAGAAAAACACTGTTGGTTCAACTTAAAAACTATTTTTACCTGGTTGCACCAACATATTGAGTAAATTCAACTTAAAACATAAGTTAACACAACGATTTAACTAATACTGTTAAGTTGAATTAACTGAAATTTTTTTGGTTTATTTTTTTCTTTAGTCTTAACATAATTTCTAATGTTACCTTTATGTTTTTATAGTGTTGATGGCTTAACTATTATTCTAAAGTGTGGGAAAAAGTTAGTTACCCATAACTTTAGTACTGCCCCAATGTTCCACGCAAAAGACCTATATGTATTAAAATGGTTAGGTTTATTTATAAACAATTTGAACAAATATAGCAGCAATCCAAATTTTCCAATTTGTTTTTTCTTTTTGTTGTTGCTTAAAACCAAAGAAAAAAATGTGTTTATCTGTGTTCAAATCTGTGTCCTAACATTACTCGATTCACAGTGGTAAGCTTTATGCTTATTTATGTGATGTCAGCTTATACATTTATAACCAGGGTTGGATAAAGGGACCTGAGGTGAAATCATGCATGACCTCCATCCAGTGTTGGGAGTAACGCATTACAAAAGTATCGACATTACATTAATGTATTAGTTTTTGCTGCAACGCAGTAATATAACGCATTACTAATAACATTTGGGTAATGTTATACCCGTTACAATCTCAGTAACGCGCGTTACAACAACGTATTTTCCCCCGGAATTTTTTTTATAATTTACCAACACATTCCATTCCCAGAAAAAAAATACTATGATACTATTTCCTGTTACTGAAATCCGATGGTTGAAATGAATGCAACGGATTCTATAAAAGAGTAGAAACAAAACGAAAGTAAGTAGAAAGAGGTTCTGCGTTTGCATTACAGTGGGCTCTACCTCTACCATAATTCACCAGATGGCCGTTTGTCTACTTTTGCGATTCTGACAGCGGTCGTTAGTTAAATTGTGCCATGAGCCTTCTCTGTGCCTCTTATATTTGAGGCTCCATACATTTCACTCGAGTATTTAAACGCGTATGAAAACGCCGACTGTGAGCACTCGTTAACGCATGCATATTGTTTGCCTTGATGTCCGCCTATAAGTATTGTCAAACTAGTATTAGTTTCGCAGACAGTTTGTTTGATTACCATTTTTATATTGTGGTAGTCCATGGATATGAGCTGATACAGACATTGACACTCACAAAATCATAAAGTATTCATTCCTGAATTGTTTTTAGGCATTGTAGACAGACATGCGGTTGTAGCCTACAGGTATTTGCCGATTTGTTGATGCGGTATTTGTCCCGCCCCTCCTGCGCTATGATTGGATGGCCGAGTAAAAAGTGACAGATGAGCACAATCATTCTGCATTAACACATCGCCCTCCATTGGATGTACAATGAGCAGCAATAAACTATATTTTACCATTTTAGAATGCATACACTGCTGAAAATTGATAGAAATCATCATAAATTCTACTGGATGTAATGGCTATGATGGGAATTTTATTGGTTGTAATGTAAACGAAAGTCTCTACTGGTATGTGTTGGGTTCTGTTGACGAGACCATAAAATCGTACTCAAATAATGTCCAAAACACACTACAAAAAGGTATTTAATAAACCCAAACCATTAGTATTTCTGTGGTGTTTTTTTTTTCAGCAGGGTAGTCATACTTTTGTGGTTATTTTGATCAAAGTAACTCAAAAGTAACGCAACAGTAGTGTAACGCATTGTAATTCAAGTAATATTGTAATATGACTAATTACTTTTAAGCGACAGTAACTAGTAATATATAATTTATTACATTTTGGAGGTAACTTGCCCAACACTGCCTCCATCAGTGTAAAATTATCTTTAGGTGGTTGTAACATCTAAATCAGAATATGACTAATGACTAATTAAAGTTATATTTTACCCCCGAGGCAAATTGCACATGGGGCGTGTTGCCATGCAGACATATTATGCATACTGATTGCAAATAAGGAATTTCAACATCAGTAACTGATAACTATTGATTTTGTGTGATGCTGCAAGCATGACATATAAGAGGTCATTGTACTACAAAAACTCCTGTTTGAATTACAGACTTCCTTATCCAGATTGTGTCTCAGTATAGCATCATAGTGCAACAAAAGACAATTGCGCCTACTTTCTACATCATTGCCTCTTTAGCCCCACCCACTGATTTGTGCATGTAGTAGAAAGTGAGTATACATGAACGGGATCCAAACACAGGATTACTCAAGCAACGTTAGAGATGCCTCCAAGGATAACAAAACTTGTGCAGTGTTATTGCATTGGTTGCTGTGTGGTTCTAACATTAGGAAACTGTGCAAAAACTGTACATGACGTTTCAGGTCACATCAGTAAGACGCTGTTAATTTGATATCTTGATTCGTTTTAAAACAAGACATACTTGGAAGCAGATTTAGAGAGACTTAAAGGGGTCAAATGGGGCAACTACGTGTTTTTCTGTGTCTTTGGTGTGTTATAAGTTGCCCATGCATGTATTAGACACATAAAACTGCAAAAATGAAAGTGTCGGACCAAAAGATGCAGTCTATCTAAAAGCGAATGCTCACCCACACCTGCCTGAAACGCCTCGTGTAACCACACCCCCACAAATCTACGTCAGTTCGTGGTATGAGTTGACTAAGACCGCCCAAATGTATACGCAAGTAAGGTGGGCGTACCTGTCAGTACAATTGCTTTGGAACCTGATGTTCCAAATATGGTAAGAGGCGTTACATTTCCATAACACGCTTGCAGTATTCGACCAATCACTACGCACTGGTTAACTGGCCAATCATAGCACACCTCGCTTTTCAGAGCCATGAGCTTTGTTAAAAATCTGCATGTTTCAGAGAGACGGGGCAAAGAGGAGATACAAACATGCACGGTATGTGGAAAATACAGCGTTTTTTAACCTTAAATCGTGTATACACATTGCATTACATCTAAAACAAACCATAATATTCATTTTAGCCGTGTCATATGACCCCTTTAACATAAAATGTGAAGCTGTTCTGACTATATTGGATCCAACACTAATGTCACAAGCCACATGTCACAAAAATGAAGTATTTTTACCACATTTACCATAACTGTTTTGTTTATTACAGATTGTTGTACGAGTATGGGTTTTTATACATTTTTAACCCAAATGATCCATATTGTTTTCAGTACATTAATGTGAGTTTAACAAAGCCGATCATAGCAGTGGGAGTTTACATTCAAGTCTGGAATGTAACCTCTCTCCCATTGTAAAGAAATTTGGCCGACTGTTTTATGGCAAGTTTTTCATTTGAACGTTACGTTTTTCTGTTTGTTTGATATGTTTTTGTTGTTTTCCATGCTTACCTGACTTAGCCTGTGATATTCCAGTACTCTTTTTGCTAACAATAGAACATTGCTTGCCATTTTTTGTTGAAGTGAATGGTGAAGTGAAAATTGTAGAAACAGAAGGTGTGTTTGTATCCATACAGCTGGTGGTCTCTCAGATATGGAGGGTATGGATGGAGGATTGGATTACACTTCCGGTTGTTCGGTGAGTGAAACTTGATTTTGTTAAAGCAATATTTAACTAACAACTGTTTTTTTATCTGATAACCTCGAGCATTATTAAATGGAATCCCAGTTTTTGTATTGTTTATTTTATATCACAGGTCTACGTTTACTCTTGAAGTAACTTATACCCTGCTATATCCATCTATTACTATTTTATACTGGAATCTGATTGGCTAGTCATTCAGAGGTCTGTTATTCCTACACAACTCAATAAATCAAAATTAATAACGCACAGTCATCCGGTATACTGCAAGTCATCTTGATCACTGCATTTCAATATTACAAATAAATTCAATATCAATATGCCTAATTGATAACATATATGAGATTATATATATAAATAATAATTACGAGAGGAGGACAACAATGCTCGTCCGAATCCAAAGTTTGCGTCTCTACCTGTCATGGTAAACACATTCATCTTAAGGATTGTGTATTCTTCACTGTCACAATGTCTCAAAATCCTGAGTGCATGTGCATCTGCAGGAAGGGTGAAGCCTCTTGCTTGTTTTGTTGCACACCAAATCTGTTTTCAGGAAAAAGAGTCAGAGCAAGCCTGTAAGTTCCTGCCAGCAATGTGCAATACAACGCAAGAGAAGGGTCCAGAGACGTTCTGCATCTTGCTTGGCCTGGTGATATTTGCGACAGTTCTGGCTTTGATTTTAGAACAAATGAAAAAAAAATTCAGATCATGAAAAACATTTTAGCAATAATGACACGTTTAAACGGTTCCAAGAGGATTCCAAGATCAGGACGATATACTGTACACTCTAAAAAATATTGTGTAGACTCAACAAAAAAAATTACGCAACAGTTTGCATCAATATTTTTGAGTTGTGACAACTTCTAACAAAATTAGGTTCATCCAACAAACTACATTGGGTCAGACAGATCACTTTTTTCTTTTAGATGAAATGTATTTTTAAGTAACACCAACTTAAAATTGTTTGCTCCTTATTGAAATTATTAAGTTGTTCCAACTTTTTTTTAATACTGACTTAGTCAAAGACACCGGTTGCATATTCACTTTTTTATTTTATATCTCAATTTACAAAATACTCAATAACAATTAAAAGCAAGAGCTGAATGTGCCTATAGCATCTCCAATGAGATGCCTTTTGAGTAAAACAGCCTTTGTGGTCATTTTCTTTGAGCCTAACCATATCCTAAGCAAATGCTCTATCCTTCAGGACAATGGTAACCTCTTTAAACATAACCAAAACCCTTTTAAATGTCAAGAGAACAAAATATTAAACATGATTAAGTCTCATGTTCTCATCTTGATAAAAATCCATAAAATAACTCTGTATTTCTACATTAACTCTCATTATCCAGTACCATGCAAAGCATGATGGGAACTTGAGATCCTCAGCAATGCTATACTTTGATACAACAAGCATCAGTCACGTACCCTCAACTGTAATAGATTAAGTTAAATGATTGAACATGAACAAATTTATTTTAAGCTTTTCAAATACTTGACACAGAGTTTGAGCTTGTTTACGTATGTTACATGGTTTGGGAGGAGTCTTGAAATCAATTGGTGTTGAAAAATTAAGTTATCTAGCTAATTACTATGAGTTAATGCAACTTAAATATTGTCGTAAACACAAACACCGATTTTTATGTTAAAATTACACACAATATTAAGCTTAAGTAATTATCTGTCATGATTCTCGGGTGAGGTGAAAGACAGAGGACCTAAGTGCAGACGGGAGGTAAGGGGTTAAACAAGACTTTTTAATAATACAAAACAAAAAACCCACGATGGGGAAAATAACAAAGATTAAAAACAGGAACACGGACTAACTAAACTAGACAGGACTAAAAAATAACATTTACCATATAAACTACAACAGACTGCACTGCACTGCACTGCACTGCACTGCACTGCACTGCACTGCACTGCACTGCACTGCACTGCACTGCCATGAACCCACCACGAGCAACACACACTACAGTACAACGATTCAGCACAAGACAGAGGACACAGGGGCATTAAATAAGGGGACAAATCAAAGGGGAACAGGTGTGGGGCATGAACTAATAAACAACCAATAACGAGGGATACAAAAGGGCGGGAACACAGACAAGGACCGGAGAGAGTATCGAAGGCCGAAAGGGTCAAAAAGACTCTCTCCACACATAACAAGGGATCCTGCCGTGATTCTGCCACAAGATCAAGAAAGACATGACAAGATGAGGCAGAATCACGACATTATCAACATTATAAAATAGAGTTTCACACTTAAAAGTTTTAATTATACCAAAAATGCACCAATTCATTAAATTAAGTTGTGCCAACAGAGGCCATGAATTATTTTTTAGAGTTTAGGTTTGAGGTGAATAAACATCATTTCGCATTTCTGTCAAAGTTAGTGTCAGCTTTAAAGTGTTTTTTGTTCTTTAGTCATTGTGTACTATAGTTACCTATTAAGTTCAGCTGTCACCAATCCTGTCATCCCTGTATTTATTTATCAGTCCTGTTTCTAAGTTATCTGGTTCTTGCATCTTTTTGTATTATCTTTGTTATTTTGTTAAATTAAAGTTAAGAGCTGTAGTTGGATCCTCATCTTATGCTTTCCCTTCTTCCCTGACAGTTCTGTGATTTCTTTTTTTTTTGCTAATTCAGACTATGAATTTTCAAAGTTCAGCCCATGATCCTTTGTATACTTTATAATTTGCACCCATCTTGTCTAGGCTCTCTGAAGCCCCATTCCAACCATCCCTCTGTCTTATATTTACATTAGTCACGTAGTCTGACTTGGTCTTATTCACTTTTACTACATTACATAACTAATATAGCCCACTTGAAGGAGTGAATTAAAATGAGTGAACAAACTCAGACACCAGACCAGTGCACTAGAAAGGGCTGCAGAAGCCATCTTCTGCCAAGAATCAGAAATGAATTTGGTGCTACTGTCAGCAGTGAATATTGACTGTACACTTGTTGCTGCAGCAGTGCATCATGGAATTAATTAATGGCACTTTAATGCCCTATATGGTTTGTAACACCATAAAATGGCAGAAAAAAAGCTTAATTGAAACCCTTGAGCTATAAATCTCAACAGTGATTATTAAACAAATAATAATAAAAAAAACCCCGTATAAATGGCATCTTTCCATTAGACATTTGCCTGATGCAGGGTGTTTAATGATCACTATTAGACAAGCATTGATTTGCAAACTGTGTATATGACCTTTTTGGGGGATGCTTTTCCATTTTTGATAGGACAGGGACAGTAGACAGACAGGAAAGCGATGGGGAGGAGAGAGGGCAGAACTTGAACTCAGGTTGCGCTGCATGTCTGGAGCACTCTTCACATGTATGGGATTCCTTTTGTGCCAATCAGAATGAACGCAAACTTTTAAAAACCGAACAAAAATATACAATGAGAAAGAAAATAAACACTTTGATAATGAAAACAATAAACTCAATTGCAAGAAAGTGACATGATTTTCAAATAAACTGCTATTTTTCTTAACAATTTTCTAAGTTTCGTTTTTGCAAATAATAGTTTTGAATTCGCTGCTAGATTTTTCATTTGCGCTTTCCGAGTTTTCGTTTACGCTTCTCAATTTTTCGTTCGCCTTTCTGGCACAAACTCACGTGTAGACAGGACTTATGTCCGCTTTATGCTGATTGGCTAGTGAGTTTTTGATTGACAGCTCCCTGACAAGGAAGTCGATACTGAAGACAGTACAGTACAGTGACACGAATCTTAGAGAACGATCTGCATGCTGTTATCTTTATTGTTTGTACTTAAAACTACTTTCTTATTTAGTTAGTATATTAGTAATTGGTATTTGAAGTTGGTAAATCATGCGCGGTGTGGATCCAAGCGTCATCCTAATCATCGTCCTACTCAACCTCAGGTAAATGAATGTAATTCAGAAAATAAAGAAAATCGCTAAAAGTATTATTCCTGTACAGTAGCAATTCTGTCTTTACTTAGCTCGTTCATTGTGTGCTTTATATTTTCTGTCAGGTATTATTTTATGGACTGTAAGATTATTTTCTTAAAAAGGAACGAACAACTTGCATTATAACATCCAATAAAGACATGTTACAGATTATTGGGTTGTGAGAAATTAACGTGCTAAATGAAAACATTGCTGCATAGCTACTGTACAGAGATTAAAACTTTTAGCGATTTTATTATCTCGGTTACATAAATGTACCTGAGGGTGACTTGTGTCCAGCTGAGGAGGAGGATGACGATGTCGCTCTTGAAAACAGTCTCCTTTTAAAGAATTAAGTCCACTTATAAGTCAAGTACTGTATCTTTCTTTTTAAACTCATGGTGAATGTACAGTATTATACCCCTTTCATTACATTCACAGAAAGTACACCTCATAAAACAGTACCAATACATTCAAATGACATTTATGTTTTTTAAACGCTTCAACAAAACAAATTCATAAGATGACACAATTAGAGGCCTTTAGAATGTTTTATTAATTTAGTCTGCCTCTTGCAAACATCAATTTCATTATGTATTTACACACCTACATAAAACAGGTTAAGGAAAAGCAGAAGAGAGACTTCTTTAACTATAAACAAACATTTAAAGATAGAAACAATACATAAAATGCCACCACGATTATAATGTATAAATTAGAAATATGAACTTGAAGCATAACACTTTATTGTATATCTCCTCAAAACTCACTAGGCATGTCGTTTTCCTGATATCATTGTAATTATAAATTATAGACTGCTGTTTTGACGGCCTCTAAACCCACGTAAAGTTGCATGTGAATATGGCTAGCTATCCTGTCTTTACTCGACGTTGGCTTGTTGTTACGGCGTGATAGTGCCTGGAAGCGTGTCCTACTTTTAAGTGCGTGAAAGTTGGCAACCCTGCTAATATACTAACAAAATAAGAAAGTAATTTAAGTACAAACACTAAAACAATACAATACAGAAAACCGCAAACAGATTGCTCTCTAATCCGCTGCACTGTCTTCAGTATTGACTTCCTGGTCAGGGAGCTGTCAATCCAAATCTCACTAACCAATGAGTGTAAAGTGGCCATAAATCCCGCCCACACGTGAGTTTGTGCCAGAAAGGCGAACGAAAAATTGAGAAGCGTAAACGAAAACTCGGAAAGCGCAAATGAAAAATCTAGCAGCGAATTCAAAACTATTATTTGCAAAAACGAAACTTAGAAAATTGTTAAGAAAAATAGCAGTTTATTTGAAAATCATGTCACATTCTTGCAACTGAGTTAATTGTTTTCATTATCAAAGTGGGTTTTTTTCTTTCTCATTGTATATTTTTGTTCGGTTTTTAAAAGTTTGCGTTCATTTTTATTGGCACAAAAGGAATCCCATACAAATGACCATGACAGGCTCTGACTTTGGTATATTGTGCAGAAGTGTTTGCTTGTATTGGTTTGTATAGACCACTTTTGATGACACAAACAACATTGGTTTAACACTGCACAAACGTTTGAACAAAATACAACCAACACAACATAAAATAAAACGTAAATGAAAATGAAACTGGAAATGCCTCTGGACAAGTGTTTACATCTTTCAAAGTGGTCTACACATAATGATGACTAGCACAGATACATGTGACATCATTACATCAGTAATAGCTACTGCATGCTTGGCAGACAATTTTTAATAAATATTACTATTTTTGTAAACGTTTGTTTATTTTATGAAACCTAGGTAGTTGGAATATCCGTCTGATACAAGCAACAAGACACATAAAGGTTCCGTTAAATTTAGAAACCCTAAGAGGGTTTTAGTGATAAATTCACTATAAACCACAGTTTTTGGGGGATCGTTGCTTTAGTAAATGCAATGGTTGGTCAATAAACGTTTTATGAATATTATGATATTATATATTTACTTTATTTTGATATAATATAAATTGTAATTATTGTAATATTTTATTCATGCACTGTAACTGAAACCACAGTATTTCCAGAAAGAACATGATGACAAACGCCATTTTAATCCAACCGAAACTTGCATGACGAGTTTGTATCACTATGAAGTTAAAACGCCGAGTCTGACTCAAAACCTACTACGCACTCTACCTAGACAGCATTTGTGAGCAACACAGATGCTCAGCTTTGATGTCAAACATGCACCCTAGGCAAACAGCACATGAAGTATTGAGCCCGCCACTGTGACTCTCCCCTGCACAGAAACAAACACATCGATACTAGCCTCACGTTCACCGCCACTCTTCAAAATACACCTCACGTCGACTTTACATGACGAACGGATAAATGAATTTAATCTTACTGTGATGTGTTTGAAGTTATTTTATACTTGAGGGGTTTATTTTGAGTGTGTTATTTATAGGAAGTGCTCACCTGTAGAGTCACTCCCATTGCAAGCGAATCTCCCCCGGAAATTCTCTCACCAAACAGGTAAGCGACACACGCCGCGGAATATAACGTGTTTCTTGTTGTAATACCTTTATTTGTTTCTTAAACTTGCACGTTTGAGTTTGGTCGACCGTTTGTTGGCTAGTTTTTTATTTAGACGCTTTAGTTTTGGACTTTGTAGTTGTTTTTGTTGCTGCACTTGTTTGGGGCGTGTTCAGCTGTGAACTCCACCGCTGTTCTTACTTACAATCCACTATTATTTAGTTCATTGTTTATTTATCATTTATTATTTTGAAAACAGAACGTGTGTTTGTACCCACACTGCTGGTGGTCTCTCAAACATGGACCCTATGGATGGAGGAATGCGTTACACTCCCGGTTCGTCGGTAAGGCTCATCTTGACTTTACTAACTGTTATCATTTTGTAATCTTACAACCTCCCGAGGGTGAATTATAGATAAAACCCAACATGTCTGTTTCCAAAGGTTTTAAAATGTTGTCACATTGTCTACTTTTCACGTTGAGCTAACTTAACCAATGCTACTCTCTCTCTCTCTCTCTCTCTCTCTCTCTCTCTCTCTCTCTCTCTCTCTCTCTCTCTCTCTCGCTCTAATTGTTATGCATACAATTTAGACACAAAATTAAATACTTGTGCAATAATTACATTCGTTAGACCAGGAGGTCATATATTCAAGGTTGTCAAGAGTTTTCACGGTATTTGCAAATCTTAAAGTATAAGGGAATGTCTTTATAAGTGAGTAAGATATTGATAAAACATGCACGTTTATACATTTCATATCATATTTCATTGACTAGATAGTATTCTTAGTGAGTGTCATCTCTATAAAATATTTCCTTATATCCACTAGTCACAAGCATTTGAAAAAGTTGTGGGAATACAATACATTGGTCATGCGGTTTGATAAACAACAAGACTATGCCGTTTGATCAGAAAGGCTTTTAAGGTTAAATATAAATACTGATATTAATACTGAAAAATGTATGTTTCCTGTTGTTTTCTTGACCTTGTTATTTGTTAGCTGTGTTATAACACATAGTCAGTAAACAAGGCACATGTGAGGTGTCAGCAGTATCACTCTTCTTCGGCTTTGTGTAATTATTATGACGTCATTTCCTGTTTGAAGGAGCTATCTTAGTTTTATTGTAGGTTTAATAATATTTTGAATGAGCTTTTTTGTATATTTTTAGTGTGTATGTTAATACTAGTTAATATTGCTATTTGGGTTTAATTGATTTTGATTTAAGTTTTCGTTTATTTCCATTTATTCATATTTTAGTTGCCTCAGCTTAAACTTACATTTGAAATAATGTTTAGTAAAATATATTTTATTTTAATTAACAGATATGTTTTACTCAATTTAGTTTCACAAGTCTGTCTGACCCAGTATTAGTTTTGCATTTGTAAGCTTTTCTTTTTGCTAATCGGCAGATTTTTGAGTTTAGGTCAATCTGCTTCTGAGTATATTAGTGTATGAAGTATAATTCTTCATTGTAGGTCCTGAGGATTGGATTTCAATTGACATTTACAAGACCTCAAATGAGGTGCTTACTGCTTACAGCAGATTGTGTGTCTGGTAATTATGGGTTGCTGGTGTTCTGAGGGTTAATGTTAAAACAGTCTGGAAATAAGTTGTATATGTATGGCTATAATGATATGCGAGGAGCTGGGTGACAACCAGTGACCAATATAACATTGATGTCATGTTACACAGTTTATTAAAGGAATAAATTGTACAAAGTAACAACATTTTCAACATTTACATTACAAATATTTAAAAACAGAAAATATAAATCTTTCTGACCCAGGGAGAACAAACAGGTTGTATTTGTCTGGCAAGTGGGTGAAATTATTGGTAGATAGTGTCAAAATGGTTGATATAAAGAGTCCATATAATGATTTATACGAGTCTATCACTCATTCTGTGCTGGTCAGGTTAAGGATTTAGGAAAAGAAAAAGCTGATGTTTTGCTGTCTTTGTGGATTTGTTAAATATTGAATTAATATAATCCTCGTAGGTTTTTTAGAGAAGGACAAAATCCTAGAAAGCTCAGCGTGACGCTTGAATGATCAGTGTCACAGCCTGCACGCCTGCATGCATTCCACAGTTCCGTTCCGGCATGCTTACGACTTTACTACGAGACAACACCCCCACAAATGAAACCTCTACAGAGAAAATGACTCAGGTTAAAACTGGAAAGCCCCCCTTGTTTAGAACATCTATCATGTTTTTCCTTCGTCTATGCCATCATACAGTGTCAACCACCTGACACTGGCCGTCTTTTGTTTACAACGGGACTTTATCCTACATTAACTTGTAATGCAAACAGTTTTCTGGTTTCAAGACATAACAGTTGACATTTTCAATCAGTATTCAGCATTTCAGTGTATAGTATGTCAACTTCATGTTACTTTCCCACCATAAGATGTGGACATACTGAACCTTTGGACAAACTAGTGACCTAGTAACAAGTAGTAAATGTTTAATGACTTTCTTTCGGAAAAGAAGATATTTTGAAGGAAGTTGGTAACCGAACAGCACTGTTCTACTGTATGGACACAAAACCAATGCAAGGGAATGGGGGCCAGTTAACAATATTCTTCAAAATATCTTCTTTTGTGTTCTGCGGAAGAAAGAAAGTCTTACATGTTTGAAATGACAAGAGGGTGAGTAAATGATGACCGAATTTTTATTTTTGGGTAAACAGTCCCTTTAACTCAACAACATTTTGTCAAATCACAAATGATCACAGGTCAGAACACTGTCATGTATCTAAAGCATGACAAAAACTTGGAAACGATCCAGCAGTCGTAAACGAACCATTTGTAGGTCAGTGTGTAACGTAATGATTAATGTGTCAAATAAAATGTGAAACATCTTAAGTCCCAGAGTCCTTTTAGTTGGTCTTAAGTGACCTCATTAAGAGCTTTTATTTCAATTCAATCCTAAACAAAACCTTCTGAACCGTCACTAATGCTCATATAGAATGACTGATTGTGTAGAAAATAAAAAGAGGCACGTTCTGATGATGACATGAAGCAACATGTCCTTTCCTTGAGCATTCTGTTCGTGTAACTAAAGTGTTATGAAATGATGATTCCTTTTGATTTCAATTCAGCATGAAATAAAATGAATACACGTCTTATTGTGCACAATACATCGGTGCACGTTTTTGAAAGTTGTATCATGTGAAAAATATTTTCTTATCACTTGTGTCATGTCTGCTGTAGCTGGCATTTCTAAAATCTTGCCAATAGTTTCATAATATAATGCTGGATAATGTCATAAAGTTTACTACAGTAATAGGAACTAACAAACTCGCATTTGTTCTGTTACGAAATGCCCACTTCACAATTCAAGATTTAGTTGAAATATCAGACATTTGCGTTCTTGTCGAATATTCAGTTTCAGTCCCAAATGCATAAAGTAAAGTGGGTTGCGAATGATGTTTTATGTTGACTTTAAACTCACACCGAGGAGCGTTTTGATGCTGTTCTTGTATAATCTGTGCTTATTCTGTCAAAAAGATCTGAAATTTGCCTGCGTAATTTAGGTTTTCAAACAGAATCTGTTGAGAATATCTGATGTTATTTCCTTTTTCTTCCAACCGACTGGTTGACTTTTGAAACGGTAGAATTTCATGAGATGAACGAGCCACTTTGTTATTTCTCTGCTTGTCAACGTGCGTTGCGTTTGTGTCCCTTCAGAAAAGAGACTGGGACCAAGCCGTCACGTTCCTGCCTGCGTCAAACAATAAAAAACTAGAGAAGAAAAAGAACCCGGGGAAGGTGGGGATCATCGTAGGTCTGGTGATTCTGGCGGCTGTTTTGGCGTTGATCATAGGGCTGTTGGTCTGGCATTTCCACTGTAAGTCAGGACTGCAATTCATTCGTTTACTTTTAACTTGTCAGGTAAGGTCTTGTGGTCTTTTTAGTACAACATCATTCGTGACTGGGTTGATTTCATTTGTATCTTGTTGTCTTTTGGTGTCCGTGATCTGCAGTCCGACAGGATTTGAGGATACCAAAGATTTTCACCGGCTCCTTCAGGATTACCAATGAGCCTTTTGTGGACGCATTGGAAAACTCGGAGAGCCCGGAGTTTAAGAGATTGGCAGCAAAAGTCAACGCTGAAGTGAGCAGAGATACTAATATTCATTTTGGTTGCTCATAATGATGACAGAAAAATAATTGTTGATTTTTGTTGGTTAGCTGAAAACAATGTATTCCGAGTCTTCAAAACTGGCCAAATATTATGTTGGTTCCAACGTGCAAGCCTTCAGGTAGGATTGCATACACATGATCCAAGACAAACATAGTTTTGCATATAAAGGCATGTACACACAAAGCTCAAAATGGATGCAAAATTGTCCGCTTCTCTCTCTCTCTCTCTCTCTCTCTCTCTCTCTCTCTC
>NC_079901.1:7672742-7707474 GCF_024868665.1 Triplophysa rosa
CTCTCTCTCTCTCTCTCTCTCTCTCTCTCTCTCTCTCTCTCTCTCTCTCTCCAGTGAGGGCAGTGTAATAGCTTACTATGAGTCAGAGTTTGGTGTTCCAGTGGGACAGGAAGGAACGGTGGATCAGGCCATAAGCAGTTTGAGTGAAAAGTACAACAATAAACTACTGGGTCGTTTCACGAAAAGTCCAGGGACCCTGCAGTTTGACACCGTCGTGGCCTCAGGTGTGATATACATCACCACCCACAACACAGAGGGACGTGCAATGATTAAAAGTGTATCCAGAATAAAAGTTTTTGTTTACATAATACAGGTGCTTGTCATATAATTAGAATATCATCAAATGATATTCAAAAGATGATATTCTAATTATATGACCAGCACCTGTATATGTCTATGTAAGGTGCATATTATTTTTGTATTCATAAACACATACACATATAGAAATGTACATTTATTTCTATATAATTTAATTAAAATTATATATAAACATTAAGGCCCGGTTTCACAGACACGGTTTAGTTTAAGCCAGGACTAGATTAAGATATTTATGTTGCTTTTATTAAAATACCTTAAAAGAATACATTACTGGTGTGCATCTTGACAAATCAATGGCACTGATATATTTTAAGATACTTCTGGGCAAGTTACATTGAGTCACATATTCATTTTAGTCTGGGACTAGCCTTAAGCCTTGTCTGTGAAACCGGGCCTTAATCTGTAACCCTAAATCGGGTTAATCGTTGTCTTGATGAATCTAAATATTCTGTGTTTTAATTTCTTTACCCCACAAAAATACTGACTGACAGATTCACTACATTTCTGTCGATTTTACCTCAACAGCCCTCGACACGCGCATGTTTTCAAAAGCCAGACGTGAGTACGCCATCTATTTGTTGCTTCTATTCTGTAATATTTTCTCCATGCACATTCTGATTCTTACTGCTTGTGTGCAACAATAAATGTGTGAGATCTGTTTTGTATTTGTTGTCCAGCAACTAGAAAAGAGTCTCGGCATCTCCAGGGTTTTACTGAAGAGATCATTACATCTCCAGGATTCCCTAACACCCCGTATCCCCCCAACACGATATCTCAGTGGAAGCTTCGAGGCGACCCGGGCTACGTCCTCAAGCTGGCTTTTGACAGCTTCAGACTAGAGTCAAATTGTGAGAATGATTTTGTGAGAGTGTATGATTCACTGGTCGCCGTGGACAAACATCTGATGGCAGAGTAAGAGAACACGGACTGCTTTATATTTCAACAACATCTACTGACTCAACGTCTCTTTCATTGTGAACGTAGTGCCATCTGGTGGATTTATAAATTCCAATCTAATGATTTTTATCCTCCCTCTCAAACAGGAAATGTGGCTTGTATTCCCCCAGCGACCCCTTAGTCTTCATCTCATCCCGGAACGTCATGCTTGTCACCTTGGTGACCAATGATAACGGGAATTTTCCCGGCTTCAGAGGGCGCGTCACTCAGATTAGGCGAGATAGCGAAGGTAAACGTTCCTGGTTGACTGACATGAAAGGTACTTGAGTAGGTTTGATGGTATAGTAGGCTTTTATTCTATTCTTCCTCATCCGCAGAGCTCAGGTGTGGAGGTAAATTGACTGGCTCCTCCGGTGCGTTCACATCACCAAACTATCCCAATTATTACTCGCCTAACACCACTTGTCAGTGGGACATCGAGGTGAGGCACAGACACCCATCCAGCTCTTCTGAATGTCAGTTCTGTATCGGGCAGACTTCTGTAACTCCATATTTGTTTAAAGGTTCCCATTGGGAAATTCATCAAGCTGAAATTCTCAAAGTTCTTGGTGTCTACGGGGGTACAGGATTCTTGCCCAGGAGATTATGTACAGGTTGGTAAGAAGTGAGTAGCTGTTTACTCTTTCGATTTTAATATACCTCTTTTCAAACTGTTAGTAACTACTCATTTCTGGTGGAGGTGTTTGTTTGTGGGTTGACTAGGGCAAAGTGACATCAAATATTTTAGATATTGTTCATAATTCAATTAACCACCATTCTAAATATTTCAGTGTTTTTAATTTTTATAACTTTTATATAAATTTTAAATAACTTTTATTTGGCCGTTCTGTTTTTTGAACCTAACAATGAATGTTGATGTTTGTTTGTTTGTTTGCAGTAAATTTTGTGGACAGCAGCCAGCTAACACAATGATCAACAGTAACAAGATGACCGTTATGTTCTACTCCGATTCCTCACGTGTAGATCGAGGATTTAATGCCACGTATGATGCCTTTGAGCCCACCGATCGTAAGTAAAGACTGACTTGACTTGTTTTCAAAATCAGATCATAAGTCACTGCAAGATGTAAAATGGAGTTGCAGGAAAGACTGGCATGCACATTAAACATGTAAATAATAGACAAAATCTGATGATCTGATATAGATAATAAATGTACACATTTTTTATAACATTTGTGGCCATTGTGTGGGAAAACTGGACTATAGCTGCCAGTGTTGTTTCTTTAAAGTTCCCATAAAATTAAAATTCACGTTATTTACTTTGTTAGTACATATTACTAGTTTCTAGACTTCTATGCAGACCAATTGACAAAAAATCTTTGAACTTTGTAATCTTAGATCAAAATTTGAAAGTGTACTTGCGTTCAGGAATTATGAACTTTCTCTGATAATATCAGTTTGATAGGTTGGGCAAACATTTGTTAAAGTGATAGTTCACCCAAAAATGTCATCATTTTTCTCACCTTCTTGTCATTCCAAATCTGTATGACTTTGTTTCTTCTGCATAACACAAAAGAAGTTATTTGGAAGAATGTTGGTAACCGAACCACGACGGTACCCATTGACTTGCATTGGTTTTGTGTCCATTAAATAGAAGTCCGTGGGTACTGGCGCTGTTTGGTTACCAACATTCTTCAAATATCTTCTTTTGTGTTCTGCAGAAGAAACAAAGTCATACAGGTTTGAAATGACACAAGTGAGTACATTGTGAGCAATTTTGTGTGAACCATCCCTTTAACTCCTCTCCAGCTGTCAGCCTGCCACAAGTTTGTTTCTGAATGAAATGCCTACTTTTAATCAATTTGCCTTAAAAGCACAAGCCATACCCTCTGTTTTTCTCTTTTGATATTCCGTTTCACTCAGAAATAGAAACGTTAAGGCAATCATAACCTCTGGGTAATGGGGACTGTTTGTTATTGTAATAAATATGAACATGGGAAATTAAATTCAGTTTTGAATCTCTCAGCCTGCCCGGATCATTTCAAGTGTAACAACAATCGCTGTATCAGTAAATCTTTCCAGTGCGATGGCTGGGACGATTGCAGAGACGGCAGCGACGAGAGAAACTGCGGTAAGCGTGCATTCAACAATTTTGCATTATTCACACACACAATTACACACGCACGCACGCACGCACGCAGTTTTATTGACTAAGACCGGTGCTCTTGTTTCAGAATGCATCTCCAACATGATCCAATGCAAAAATGGCTTATGTAAGCCCATGTTCTGGCAGTGTGACGGCATAGATGACTGTGGAGATAAAACAGATGAACTTAATTGTGGTAAGACACTTTTTTTTTTGTTTTCGTTCTGATCGCTTTCCCCAACACGGATACACAAGCACACCTGTTCTGTTGTCCTCTGACAGGATGTAAGGCTGGAGAGTTTAAGTGTAATACGGACAAGTGCATCTCAGAGAAGCTGAAGTGTGACGGCCGTCCCGACTGTAAAGATGGATCGGATGAGGAGGGCTGTGCAAGAGGTAACCAAACTTTACGCTACATGACGTTACAGTCAAAAAACTATTTCAATAAGAGGTGTTTGCACTGTTCTGTTCTCATTGTTCTGACATTACTCTTGAACAGACATGACCTGTACCGTCTCAACGTTTTCGTGCGGCAACGGCAAATGTATCACCAAACAGAACGCCCAGTGCGACGGGCAAGACGACTGTGGCGATTCATCGGACGAGGCCAACTGCAGTGCGTATCATCCATGACACCATGATGTTACTGTTAACACAGACACCACATAACCTTCTGCCTGTCTACTTTCTTTTCATTTATTCTCTTCTAGAATGTGGAAAGAAAGCATTCAAGTCATCTCGTATTGTGGGTGGACAGGACGCAGTGGAGGGCGAGTTCCCATGGCTTGTCAGCCTTCACATTAAGAACATGGGGCACGTTTGTGGCGGGTCAATAATCAATGAACGCTGGCTCGTAACGGCTGCCCACTGCGTGCAGGACGACGGCAAATTTAAGTGTGTATTCCTTAGTTTGTCTTTTCTCTGAACAAAGAAAACTGTAATGGTCAATTTATTCATATCCGTTATATTTCTTCAAGTTAATTAGAGCCCCAGATTTTGGGGTCACTGTATATCACCTCTTAAGTGGATGAGATGATGTTCACTTCTGAATATCGATTAATTTCTCAGGTATTCTCAACCGGGCGCATGGGAGGCGTATCTAGGTCTCCACACACAGAAATCGAAACAGACCGCAACAAGAAGAAACATCAAACAAGTCATTGCTCACCCGTCCTACAACCCCTACACGTATGACTATGACATCGCTGTAATGGAGCTGGAATCACCAGTGACCTACAGCGATACCATTCGGCCCATCTGCCTGCCTTCTGCTGCTGATGTTTTCCCTGCTGGCTCAACTGTCACCGTCTCTGGCTGGGGTGCCATACGAGAAGGGGGTCAGTGAAGGATTTGTGATTAAACAATAACGGAGAGTAACACTTAGTTAGCTATTCAGGAGGATCTTATGAAAACGCATGGACTCAAGAACAGTCCATGTGCCCAAAATCAAGTGGAAATCTATGTTTTAAAATAGAAGATGGGGAGGTTTATTTTTGGGACCTTGGGGAGTTTTTGCATTGACATTTAAGAGCATTCAAGCACATTTCCACTTTTAGATCCTCATGAGTGTAATGCAGAAAATAAATCTATTTAATTTGTAATGCATTTATTTTTAGTGCAATATAGTACAATCGCTGTTAGTGTTTTACATTAATGGCGAATCTTCATTGAGATGAATGAAAATCACAAAACAAAAGAGTTTAGATGCATTGTGAAAATAAGGATTCAAGGCAATACTGTGCAATACCGTATACTGTGCAAGTGTAATAATGCCAAAAAACCTCTAAATACTGTGTGTGTATTACAGGCACTGGAGCGAATGTGTTGCAGAAAGTATCAGTTCGGGTTATCAATGCCACGGTGTGTAATAAACTAATGAACGGTCAGGTAACATCTCGAATGACGTGCGCTGGCATTCTCACAGGACAAATGGATGCTTGCCAGGTGTGTGAAACTTTTCAAACACAGTTAAACAGTGGCAGTGATTCTAATCATTTAGCACAAATGCACACAGATAAGCAGCATTGTGCTCTTTTTTTTTTTTTAAACAACTGAAACTGTGTTTTTCTTTTTTTAGGGTGACTCAGGTGGTCCTATGATCTTTACCATAAATGACCGGATGTACTTGGCTGGAGTTGTGAGCTGGGGTGACGGTTGTGCCCGTAAAGACAAGCCGGGCCTTTACACGACGGTTCCAAAGTTCCGGGGTTGGATCAAAGAGAAGACGGGAGTTTAATTTGTGGATTATGGTGGACTGAGAAATTTAATGGACAGTTTTGGCATTTCTGATGTGTTAATATTGACGTACACCAAAACCCAGTTCTACCTTTCGGATTTAACATCATTATGGTGTGTGAACAGAAAGATGGACTTTTTAACCTGTTTTGCATTCGTCCAAAAACAGTTTTATATATTTGTATATTTTATAAGGAGCGGTATGAGGGTTTTATTTTGTCTTAAAATGTAAATAAATGTCTTATTTTTTCCTTTATAAAGAGTAGTTGTTTTAGCAACCACATTCTTTAAGTGAAGTTCATCTATGTGTTGTTTTTTAATGTGATTGAATCATTTTTGTTTTCTTAGGGTCATGGGGTTTGTATTTCTGGCTCATACTCGGTTAAATGTGAACAATTACAGTGCTTTTCTCTTGTTGCTGTTTCATGACGGTTGCAAAATGTATATGCCATGTGCTGTGACTTAAAATTATGGTTTAGTGACTTGTAGAAATACTTGAAGTGTGTCTTGCTTTGTGTGCATCAAAATATGTGTCTGTTAAATGTCTGAGAGTCTGTTTTTACTGGGACTATTTTTAAATATTCAAAAATGAATTTAGCAATCAAAGCATTGCATATATGCTTTCATACATGATTCAACAAATCAATAATTTTTCACTAATAAAATGTTTCTGGTCAATGTTGTACAAAATGTGTAATATTGTCTAATTGCAGTGTCATCCTAAAAGGGAAATTGCTGCCCTTTGTCCTTTTTACTTGATATCTCCTAGAAGGATAAATCTGGTAAAACGTTTACTATAACTGTAAAACATTGCCACTATTAAATGATCTACAGGGTAATTGGAGTATGCCGCATTCAGCATGTAATGTGATATTACTGTTCTTAAGGCAAGATCTTCATCTCCTCCTTTGACATCTAAAAAAAATACACAATAACATTCAGGATGTTTGCAATGATGTGAGTCATGTGACCCTTAAAATACTGTTACAATACGTTTTTTTTTATAATTAGACTGTTGATATTATTGTTTTTCTGTGTGCAAAACAACAAATGATACCACACAACAAATTTCTGTTATTTTTCATTCACCCGTGTGTCATTCAAACCCTGTATGACTTCCTCTGTCGAAGATCAAATATATTTCGAGAAATCTCTCAGTGGTTCGTGTAAATACATTGGAAATCAATGGGGTTCAATGTTGTTTGGTTACCAACATTATTCAAAATATCTTCTTTTCTGTTGTGCCAAAGAAAGAAAGTCATACAGGTTTGAAATGACACGAAGGTGAATAAATGATCAATAATATTTTCGGTTCTAGGTGAAAAGAAAATGAATGGGGAAAATGTATTGAAAACACAATTCTAGTTTTTTTCAAAGCTGCGTTGGTTTCGTTGTTTCATGGTTGTAGGAACGATATAGCGTCTGCGCTATGGAGGACTAAACCTGCAAAAATTATAAATAAATGAATGTATAAATAAATAAATATATAAATGTAATAATATGAAAATAAATACAGGAATGAATGGTTTGATAAAACAAAATAATTCGTTTTAGCTATTAATGATCTTAGCTTTAACTTTTCTTTTCATTTTTTAAATTGATTTATTATTTTTTGTGTCCATTTTTAATTATTTTTAATTATTATTATTTTTTATTTTTAGATTATTTTATTTATCCTTTCCTTTTATTTTTACATTTATTTATTTATACGTTTATTTATTTTTATATTTATTTATTATCGCATGTATTTATTTCCACTTTTATTTATTTATTCTTGTATTTATTCTTACTTTTCTGTGTCTTGTATGATAATTAGATGGGTTGGTCTTGCCTACTATTGGTTCAGCGTAGATTGAAGCGTTTGATCGATTACTCTTGACTTGTTTTGGACTAACGTCACGTCACTCACTGATCGTTTGCTTCGTGTATAACGTTAAGTAACTATGGCGGGCGCACAATTAGCTAGAGAGTTACAGCATTTAGCCAATGAAGTCGATAACCATGCATCAAATGACTATGTGTCATTCAGATTAGATGCACTTATTGAGGATTTATTACAGATTGACGGAGAGATAAATGACAAAGTTCTTCAAAATCTGTGCGAGTCAGGGGGTGCTAAGGTGGTGACCAAGTTCCGGTTACAGGTCCTCTGCCAAAGAGGTGCATGAACGACCTCAGCAGATTCGTCGATTCTGAAAGCACAAGACGACTTGATATTAAGATGTCTAATAAACACAGACTTTCTTGTTACATGATTTTGACATTCTTGTTAAGATTGCAAATTATTGGTATGATCGCCCGTAACGGCTGAAGCGAGGTGAAAAAATAAATAAAGCGATTTGACACGGGATTCGTACCCATACAATAAAGCGAGGCAGCGTGTCACTACGGTAACAATCACACTAAGCTATTTCGCAATGCTAGCTGCTGCGGATCTTTGCAATAATATCAAGATGTCACACAACAATATGCAGCTGGATGAATCAAGGGAATATGCCCGTTTTAACTTGTGACCTCTGTGTTATTTATCTCTTATGGAATGTAGTTTACGAGTACCGTTTAGTAACCACGTCTTTTTAGAAGGAATGGTTTCCATTTGATGGCCCCTGTAGTGAAAGAACGATGCTCATTACTACCGTGTTAACTTGTGACTTAAGTTCACTATGTCTCAATTCATTTACATTATGTTACATCATGTTACATTAAATCTTTACGCTTTTTCTAACCGAAAGGCTGCTTATAACTATCACTTTGACAAAGCGTTAGCTTGCGACTTCGGTTTACAAGCTCATCTGTGTAGTTAAACCTTATTACATTTTGTGCTTTATGATTTTCACCAGTTGAACTGTAACGCCACCATAGCATCCTCTGACTCGCACAGACTTTGAATGTGCTGCAAAGAGGCTAACAACCGAGGGAGAACTTTGTCATTTATCTCGCCGTCAATCTGTAATAAATCATCAATAAGTGCATCTAATCTGAATGACACACAGTCATTTGATGCATGGTTATCGACTTCATTGGCTAAATGCTGTAACTCTCTAGCTAATTGTGCGCACGCCATAGTTACTTAACGTTATACACGAAGCAAACGATCAGTGAGTGACGTGACGTTAGTCCAAAACAAGTCAAGAGTAATCGATCAAACGCTTCAATCTACGCTGAACCAATAGTAGGCAAGACCAACCCATCTAATTATCATACAAGACACAGAAAAGTAAGAATAAATACAAGAATAAATAAATAAAAGTGGAAATAAATACATGCGATAATAAATAAATATAAAAATAAATAAACGTATAAATAAATAAATGTAAAAATAAAAGGAAATGATAAATAAAATAATCTAAAAATAAAAAATAATAATAATTAAAAATAATTAAAAATGGACACAAAAAATAATAAATCAATTTAAAAAATGAAAAGAAAAGTTAAAGCTAAGATCAATAATAGCTAAAACGAATTATTTTGTTTTATCAAACCATTCATTCCTGTATTTATTTCATATTATTACATTTATTCGTTTATATATTTATTTATTTATACATTCATTTATTTATAATTTTTGCAGGTTTAGTCCTCCATACTGCGCAGCACTCGGACTCTTTACACACATGGACCGGAAGCGGTCCCACCATGTTTACTTTCCGCCATGATACCATGTTTTGATACAAGGGAATGTGTGAATGTACTTTCACATGTGCGTGCAAATATACTAAGAATTATAAATAAAAAGTCGAAGCAATACATTATTGAACGTTTTTTGTTTGCCGGTTCACTTTACACCGCTGGTATGACTCTAAATGACACTGCATTTGGTTAAAGATGTCCCGTGAGCGGGATAAGAGTCAAAGCTGGGACTGGGACAGTCGTCAGTGTCGCGCACAACTGGATGAGATATTTTTCCGCCAACATGACTACATTCAGACCGGCAGCGCTGAACACAGGGAATTCTGGACCTTCTTTGAGCGTTTCCAACGGTTCACAGCCAAGAGAGACATGCCAGGATCCAAATCCAGCAGACAAGAATCACACGAGAAAAACGCCAATAAAAAGTGTGGATCTGTAGATCTGGGGCTCCCAAAGGACTATGACGCCAGATACAGGATCAACGTTTCAGTGTGCTCCAAAGATGTGGAGGAGCGCTTGGGAAGATCAGATCACAAGAAACGCAGGGAGACGTCAGGTCCTGGCCGTCAGGAGATCACAGACTGTCGCCTTGCCCTGCTTCATTTCCTAGACTTCAACCAGAAGCAGAGCTTCAGTAAGCTTGCTAAGTTAAGAAGAGAACAGAAGAGCCTGCCCATCTTCCAGTACCGGGATAAGATTGTGGAGCTGGTGAGGACTCATCCTGTGGTGGTGGTGGCTGGAGACACGGGCTGTGGAAAGTCCACACAGGTGCCGCAGTACCTGATGACATCAGGGTTCAGTTACATAGCCTGTACTCAACCACGCCGCATTGCTTGCATCTCACTGGCCAAGAGAGTCAGTTTTGAGAGTCTCAACCAGTATGGCTCCAAGGTAAGACTCACTTCTACATTATAATGCATTCAATTGGGATGCGTCAAGTTCGTTTAAATTGGACAAACGAGGATATTATGATCAAATTAGCACAATAATTTGCAATTTGGTGAATCAAAGAAAAACTCACAATCAGGGTCTTACATCAGGGAAACCAAAATAAAATAAACCCCATATTTGTTTCAAATTGTGATGCTATTTACAACACCAGCTAAGCATATTTAAACTCTTATCCTAACAGTATTTTATGAGAAGATGATTCTTTATACATTACTTTAATATTTCATATACTACTTTATATTCAGGGTTGCTAGATATGCGTAACAAAATCAGTGGTCAATAAAAACTAGCCTAATCTAAACCAATGACCCAAGTCCAAAATGAAAAATATATGAATATAATATGTTAAAAAAAATGTATTATTGCTCTACAGTAATAATCATAAACACATTGTGCTGTCATAAATATCTTCATGTTTCCTTAGAAATGACAGCTGATGAACTAAATCTTTCCAAAATCATTCAACCTTTAACCCACCAAAAAAAAAACCTGCGGCAACAGTATTGAAGTAGCCCGAGTCGCCAAAACACACAGATTTATTTCAGATTAAATCATTTATTCAATATTTTATTGATATGTTTATCATTTAAGTAACATCAGTAAAGTATGATGAGCAGTTCAAGTGCAATAAAAAAAATGCAGATCTGGCAACCCCGATTTAGTGGAAAAAAATGATGTTTCATTAATGTATGACAGTAGTAACATTTATTTATTTATTTGATCATGTAATAGTTTGCCACAACAATTCATTTATTCGTTCAACAATAATGAAACGGAGATATTTATTGATTATGCAGATACAAATTTAGGGTGAAACTGGGGTCGATTGTCAAGAAATTGTCACAACTGGCATGCATTATACTTTGAGTTTGTGTGATGTTTCAGAATGAAAAATCTAACAGTGACTACAAATACAATCTTCAGTTTTAAATCTCTTAAAGCTGCTGGAATTATGTAAAACAATTTCTCCCAAGTAAACCTGCCTAACATCTGTTGCTCTGTATTTTTACTTTTCAGGTCGGGTACCAGATCCGCTTTGAGACCAGCCGCACCACGGCTACCAAACTCCTGTTTCTGACTGAGGGTCTCCTGCTCAGGCAGATCCAGCAGGATGCTTCTCTGGGTCAGTATCAAGTGCTAATCGTGGACGAGGTGCACGAGCGACACCTGCACTGTGACTTTCTGCTGGGAGTTCTGCGTTCACTTCTGCCCCTGCGGCCGGATCTGAGACTGGTCCTCATGTCGGCCACCATCAACATTAAACTCTTCTCAAACTATTTCAACGATGCACCTGTTCTGCAGGTGCCGGGGAGACTCTTTCCCATTCAGGTAAGCATTCAAAACCCTTTTAAAAGCACAGTGTGTTTTTTGTTTTATGTGAAACAGTAAATCGATCACAGTCCGAGCTTGTGTTTTCCTCATCTGTGTAGGTGATCTACCAGCCCATTCCTCCAGAAGAGCAGGGGTCCCGCTCAGAGAAACTAGACCCGCGGCCGTATCTGCGTGTGCTGCAGGGTATTGACCAGCGCTATCTGCCGGAGGAGAGGGGAGACCTGTTGCTCTTCCTCAGTGGTGTAGCTGAGATCTCAACCATCCAGGACGCCTGCCAGACTTACGCCACACACACCCAGCGCTGGATTGTCCTTCCTCTGCACAGCACGCTCTCATTGGCCCAGCAGGATAAGGTTTGATCATTCTACCAATGCATCAGGATCATTAGATGTTGTCTTTTCACATGCTTTAGATCAGTGGTTCTCAATGAACTAATTATTTAAACTTCGAATTTGGCATATTTTTTTGTGTACGCAGATAAACAGACCTATGACCTGTGTTGCTCTTGAAGTACTTCCCAGTAGGGGTGTCACAATCATAATATATTGGTATTGTCAATAATCGTGACCATCGTAAACCAAGATGATCAATAATACTACACATATGATAATATCTTAAAGGTGCTGTGTGTGCTGTTTTTGGAGGATCTATTGACAGAAATGCAATATAATGTACATATAAAGACCTTACATAATCAGGCGTTGTTTTATTACCTTAGATTAGAATGAGCTATTTCTATCTACATACACCGCGGGTCCCCTTACATGGAATTCACCATGTTGTTTCTACAGTAGCCTTAAACGGACAAACTGCTCTACAGAGCGCATTTCATAAATACGTTATCTCCTTCGGCAAAGAAGCAAAAACGTGATGACATCTTTGTTCTGTATCAGCCACCGTAGTGCTTCTAAAGCGAGGGGTGGAGTGAGCCGTTGGCTGCAATTCTCAACCTCACCACTAGATGTCGCTATAATCTCCACATTGCTCCTTTACATAAACGTAAATAAAAAATCGCCCTCCATACATTTGTATTTTGAGAGTGATTTATTAGCAAAAAAAGAGAAAAACAAAATTGAAGATAAATTTGTCTGGTAGCTTTATGCTTTATTTATTTTAATTTCAGTATTGCAATAATATTGTTTGTGTGAATTCCTTTGGCCACAGTACTTTTGTAGAGGAAATCTGATATCATGACAGCCATAATTCTAATAATATTATTACATATTAATTATGTTTAAATAGCATTAATGTATAATAGTATTTTATTAGGTGTATTTTTATAGTCTTTAATCATTTTTAATTATTAATACAATATAATAGTATTTTACTTTAATAATATTTCCAAAATAATAAAGTAGTATTGGGTATTATTGTATTCATAAAATTTAATTGTTGTCTTAATAGTGTCTAGTTATTGTAGTAACATTTTTAAATTTCCCTAATATTTCATTATTGTACATTTAACTCCCATCAGGTGTTTGACATTGCCCCCCCAGGCGTGAGGAAATGCATCATTTCTACCAACATTGCTGAGACTTCGGTCACTATCGATGGAGTGCGCTTTGTGGTGGATTCAGGTACTTTATTTGTTCAATTGTAGTAGTTCATACAGTATCTGTTAGCTTTGAGATCTTCTGTATGCTAGTGTACTTCTTTTTAGATTATCAATCAATCAATCACTTTATTTATAAAGCACTTTACAACCACCAAAAAGCAGACCAAAGTGCTGTACATTAAAAAATAAAAGACATCATTTGATTTCATGAAAGCATCATACTAATTAAACCTAAACACATAGCACATAAATATATACTAAAACCAGAATAAAAACAAATACGATGGGATTTGAATATAGACAGCGAAGAGGTCTGCCTAATATAAAGAGGCAGGGCATTCCATAATTTGGGGGCTGCCACCTCAAAAGCACGGTCTCCTCTAAGCTTACGCTTGCCGGTTGGCACTATAAGAAACAGCTGATCTGATGATCTCAGACAGCGTGAGGGTGTATAGGGGTGTAAAAGCTCAGATATGTAGGATGGAGCAAAACCATTTAAGGATTTAAAAACAAACAAAAGAATTTTGAACTGAATCCTAGATTGTACTGGCAGCCAATGTAGTGATGATAAAATGGGGGTAATATGCTCAAATTTACAAGTCTCCGTCAAAAGACGTGCTGCAGCATTTTGCACCAACTGCAAACGGGCCAAAGAAGACCCACTTATCCCCACATATAGTGCATTACAATAATCCAGCCAGGTTGTAACAAAGGCATGGATTGCGGTTTCAAGGTGTTGCCTTGAGAGAAATGGCTTTATTTTAGCCAGTTGTCTCAGCTGAAAGAAGCTAGATTTGACAACAGCCCCAATCTGACTATCGAACTTTAGGTCCGAATCAAATTTAACCCCAAGGTTTGTGATGGTCGGTTTGATATACTGGGCTAAGACACTTAAATCAACCAAAGAGGCCTCAGTAGCATCCCCAAATACCATCACTTCCGTTTACTTTTCAATAATACTTAAAAAATTATTAGCCATCCAGGCCTAACCGTCTCACTCTTCTTAATGGGCACATAGATCTGGGTATCGTCTGCATAAAAATGGAAAGACAAACCATGCTTCCTAATTATAGACCCCAGCGGGAGTAAATAAAGAGAAAAGAGAAGAGGGCCTAAAACTGAGCCCTGTGGGACCCCACTCAGTAGAGGGACAGGAGAAGAGAGATAGTCACCAATGCTGACACTAAAAGTCCGGCCTTCCAAATAGGACCTAAACCACTCAAGCGCTGTCTTATTAAGGTTTTATTAATAGACGTAAAACCTCCACCAAGCTCTGTTTTCGATGCTTAAAAGGTTTAAACACTTTTTTTTTCTTGCAGGTAAAGTGAAAGAGATGAGTTTCGACCCAAAGGCTAAAATGCAGAGACTTCAGGAGTTCTGGATCAGCAGGGCCAGTTCAGAACAGAGGAAAGGACGTGCAGGCAGAACCGGCCCGGGAATCTGTTACAGACTCTACTCTGAGTCTGATTACGATGCATTCGCTCCGTATCCTGTTCCTGAGATCCACAGGGTGGCGCTGGACTCCCTCGTTCTACAGGTGCGCTCACATCTGGACATCCCAGCATTAACGCACACCATTGGTTGAGACACATTGATCCACACCAACAAATAAAACAAAGTTTTGGGAAACTCGAACTTCTCATAAATCTTCAGTAAGAAAGTTGTGGGTGTTGTGTTTCTGCAGATGAAGAGTATGGGTGTGGGAGACCCTCGCTCCTTCGTCTTCATAGACCCTCCACCCGCTTCCAGCATTCAGACTGCAGTGACCTATCTGAGAGAACAGGGGGCGCTAGATGAACACGGAGAACTGACTCCCATTGGCCGGCTGCTGGCACAACTTCCTGTGGATGTGGTCATTGGTAAGGAGTCCATAATTGAGCGTGGGCTCTTTTGAGTCTTGAGCAGTCGACTAGCAACACCCTAGCAACGTGCTAAAAACATCTCACATCAGCTCCACAAAATGTGTTCATTTATGTTTCGAAATGGTCTTTTGTTTCACTTCGTAACTTTGTATATTTAACCAGGAAAGATGTTGGTATTGGGTTCAGTCTTTAAGCTGGTGGAGCCCGTGTTGACCGTTGCTGCCGCGCTGAGCGTTCAGTCTCCATTCTTACGCAGTGCTCAGCACAACCCTGACTGCTCCACCGCTCGCCAGCCTCTGCAAAGCAACCAGGGAGACCCCTTTACCCTTCTCAACACTTTCAATTCCTGGGTGCAGGTCAGTGTTTGACCATCTCTGTCTGTTTCACAGTGGATCAGTGCTTGCATGTGACGCGTTTCTCTCCACAGGTGAAGAAGGACAGAGGAAGCGGCTCCAGGAAGTGGTGCAGGAGGAGAGGGCTGGAGGAACAGAGGCTGTATGAGATGGTCAACCTGAGGCGACAGTTTAAAGTGAGCAGCATCACGTCAATGATGATGTCTTTTAAAGACTCCATGAAATTACATCATAAACAGCATTTACTTCTCTGTGTCTCTTATTGAAAGTTGGGGTGAGATAGTGAAGGGTTCATCTTTTTTTTAATAGCCAATAGGCTTAAGTTTTATAACTGGGGGAGGGGGGTACTCCATAAAATGGATGTTTATTGGAGAAGGTGGAATCAATATTTCACTATACAGGTATATGTATATATAGAATATAGGGTAATGGCCTAGAGGTGAGACACAATATAAGAGTGTGAAAAATGTATCTTTCATTGTTTTATATTTAGATAAGTTGTTTTTTATTTTGTGTCATCAGGGTAGTTGACAAATAAATGGGTCCTATTGTGTGAAAACAATGAAGATAAATCTCTTATGCTATTTTGTATTATAAATAAAAATATGAGTAATATACAATAATATATTATTAACAGTTTTTAATGTGTCACACCATAGGGCACATGTACGGTACATTATGACTGACACATGTTATATACAGTAGAGGAAGATTGAAAATTGTAAAATCTTAGCTATTGAAAATAAATAGTATGAAATATAAATAGGCTCTATTCACAGCCATGAACCATAATTTGCTAATAATAGAAAAAAATGATTTTATTTAATGCTTCGGAAAGATGAGTCATCAATATTTTTGGTCCAAGAGAAATACTTGTATAAAAACCCACCACTAACTGACCATTCTTGCCCCTTCACAGTTCCCAACACTTTTCGTCCCGTCCCACCTGTAATTTATCTTCACTGTCTTATGGTGTCCTACAGGAGCTGCTGCGGACCCACGGTCTCCTCGAGGATGATTCCGGCAGCAGGACTGGGCCGCAGGACCGAGCCCAGCGCAGAGAGAGACGAACCGAAAGACAGAAACTACACCAGCTGAAACGAGATCATGACTTCCAGGAGAACACAAAGAGGAAAGTTCTGCGTCTGGAGGAGGGACTGGAGGGTGACGCCTCATCTGGGTCAGATGATGAGAGAACAGCCTCAAACAAGAGGAAGAAAGATGAACAGACTGTGGACATACAGGTGATTTATTTCATATAAAATATGCAAGAGCTTTGCATAACTAGAAAAATACAAAACGTTTTAGGTGTTTTGTCTTGTTTTAATGCCCGTTTCAAATTATTTCAAATCTTTTTAAAGCATCTAAAAGGGCACCCGAAAATACAAATTCTGTCATCATTCTTGGCCACCATTGACCGCCATAGTAAGAAAAATGAACTGTTTGCTGTCCTACATTCTTCAAAATATCTACTTTTGTGTTCAACATAACAAAGACATTTTCATACTATGGTAGTCAATGGTGGCCAAGAACTGTTTGGTTATTCTTCCAAATATCCTTCTCTGTGTTCATCAGAACAAAGACGTTTATACAGATTTTGAACAACTCGAGGGTGACTAAATGATGACAGAATTTTCATTTTTGTTTGAACTGTGCCTTTAAGGCCCCTGGTTGAGCAGCACTGTGTTATAGTCTACACTGGAGGTTTCCTGCGTGCTGATTGGTTATCTGTTTTTTTCACAGGAAGTGAAGTTCAAATTGCGTCACAACGTAAATGAGCTCCAGGAAGCAGCATACGCCAGCGCAGATCTGTCGTCACGGCAACAGTCTCTGCTCAAACTGGTGCTGTGCCGTGGACTCTACCCACAGCTGGCCACGCCGGATGAACATAACGCAACACGCAAAGACTCCGAACAGGTCACTCATATATCCTCTTGGATTACAAACCTGAATGTTATTTTAATGAAATCAGAGGAATTGATATATATGTTGTCTGTCTCAGGTGTTCCACACACGTAACAAGCAAGGTGTCGTGATCCACCCAACCAGTGTGTTTGCCAGCGATCCTGAAGTTCTGCAAGTCTCCGAGCAGGAGTCGAGTGAGTTTGGTACGCACCGCAATAACAAACAAACGTAAACTTACAACACAATGATGGCAGAGAAGTGCAAAGCAAAACAATTGGTAAAAAACGATAAAACACAACAACAATTGCTGAAACAAAATCAGTCAGAAAACAATGATTTTATTATGTACTATGGCGACTTTAATCATTCATTTATTCTCTCTCTCTCTCTCTCTCTCTCTCTTTTTGTAGGTGCTGATAAAGGCCAGAGCAACAGACACCAGTTACTGGCTTTCGTTACTTTACTGGAAACCAACAAGCCTTATGTCTCAAACTGCGTTCGGGTTCCGGCCCTGCAGGTCAGTGTTTGCTTTTCTTTGCAAATATCGTAAAACCAAACATAGGTTTGATCTCTCCTGATGGTCAGTATCTCTCTCTGTAGGCCCTGCTGCTGGTGGCTAACTCTGTGGACACAAACGCCGACTGCACACGGGTGGTGGTTGATGGCTGGTTGGAGTTGGGATTAACTGATGGAGATATGGCCCTGAAGGTGCTCTCCTCTGCCATCACTCTGCGGGGGGAATGGGAGAGACTGCTTCAGGCCCAGCTCGGTCAGGGCGGTCCGGGTTCAAGGGCTGGGCTCGGTGGACCCAAACCGTCCCGCAGGGACCTGGACAAGCTCTGTGAGGGTCTTGTGCGATTTCTGCTCTACACTGAGGTAACGAGGAAACCGCTGTGCCAATGCACGTACTGATCAAATGTAAAGCTTGAATTCTTATTTATTTGTGAGCTGCATTGATGGAAATGTTATCTGTGTGGTTTGTGAATGTTTGCACCTGTTCAGGTGAGTTACAGTCTGAGGCGTCTGACAGGGCTGCAGTCTCAGAACCTGTACATCGGACCTCAGCAGAACACTGAACTCTCCTGTTCTTCAGCTCTGGGCTCTCTGTTTCCTGGGATGAAGACGGAGCCGGATCCCATTAAAGGAGGCCTGCGTGTCTCCCACTTCTTCACCTACAACTGTTTATGTGTATGTGACGGCCAAAAATGCACCACCTGTAGTTATGATCCTCAAAGGTTTTCTTAGTCTTCTGCGTTTTTTGTCTGTCTTGTAGGACTCAATGGACCTTTACAGTGAATGTCTGCGCACTTTTTGGAGCTGCCCTCACTGTGATCTTTACATGCCCCTGACGCCGTTGGAGCGCATGCAGCATGAGGCCACCTGCAGGCCGGTAGAGGAACAGCAGCCTGAAGAAGGTGAGAGAGAGGATGTGGAAACATCTATTAAAGGGACGGTTCACCCAAAAATGAAAATTCTTTTACACACGTTCAGATTGTTCCAAACCTGTATACATTTCATTGTTCTGCTAAACACAAAGGAAGATATTTGGAAGAATGTCTGTAACCAAACAGATCTCATCCCCCATTTACTGCCAAAGTAGGGAAATTAAATACTATGGGAGTCAATGCGGGACGAGATCTGTATGGTTACTGTTACTGACATTCTTCCAAATATCTTCTTTTGTGTTTATCAGAACAAAGAAAGGTTTCAAACCATAAAAAAATAACAGTAGTAAACATTAATATTAAATGTTTATAATAGAAAAGATTTATAATCTAATTTCAATGCAATGATTTGAACAATTCTTTCAGAGATTGCTAATGGCAATAATCTAAAAACTGCAAAATATCATCAAATAAACTGAATATGGTGAAATATCAGTCGATTACAATAAATGAAAAATCATATCGATCTTTTCTCATGCCTTGGCAATAATATCTGACTATTAATTCTTCCGTCAGTGACATCACTAAATACTTGCATTATAAACGGTTCAACTTCTTTCCACAGACTCTGAAAGTGCCCAGACATCTGCATCATCTTCATCTGGTCTAACCAGAGTCTATCACTGTGATGTATGTAATAAAGACTTAACTCTCACCTCAACAGAGATCCTGAAACACAAACGGCAACATCTGTCCTGAGCTCACACACCGGCACATCCTTCTCTCTGAGCTCAGCTTCACCATTTTCATTTTTCTGATAGCATATTGAGACTCTTTACATGTCATAATCCATACAGTTACAGTTTTTAAAAGTAAATGTGTTTGTGAAAGCTTTCTTGATATATTCATTCTCAATGCTTTTGGTCGAGTTGGTCCTGAAATTGCATTACACTGTTGTGAAGTGTTCACTCTTGCGCCCTCTGGTGGGCAGTAAAAATGTGTCTTGTAAAAACATTGGGGATTATTTTTATGAAACCCTTCTACTGTCATGTCAATAAAACACCATTCTCATTACTGTAGTGCAAAACGTATAGTTATCATTTATACATATTTAAATAAAAATACAGTCATTTGCAATACAATAATGAGGATTTGGGGTGAGGATGCTTATTTGTCATAAAAATAATGTTCCATTGTAGATGAAATCTTACTAAAAACAAATCTTCTTTATGCACAATGCAATTTCTTTTGATTTGGGGGTGAAATGTGCGCAACGCATTTGACTGATCATGTTATTCAAACAGAGCCAAATGCATTATACTGTATTACACTGATATGGTGGCTATGTGTAAGTCCTACGTTGTGTTCCTTTTATGCTGAGTTTAAGTGTCCAAGCACGCGTTCACAAATACATTGGAGATGTAAACAGGATCCAGAGTGCAAAGGTTTCATTAAAATATAGAGTTAGGGTTTAATTAATGATACAAACCCACGATATGTAACACCTCAAAGCAGCAAATTGGCACAAAGTCAGAGAAGTTAGACAGCACAGAAAATAAAAACCCGTCTCCAAAAATAAATAAAGAATAAGAATAAATATCTCAATAAATATATAAACAGGTAATATTTTCCATTGATTACTTTTCAAACTAATAGATACATACATATTAAAATATGCACATTGGCAGAAATAAACAACCCGAAAAGGAAAACGAGTATTTAGGTACGTCGTTACTTAGAAATGATAGGTTATTGGTTAAATAAATCAAAAGGCACATTTATTAATAGGATGAATGACTCGGGCCTTCAAGGGTGGTCTCATCTCTCAAAGTTCTCTGTTTTCCAGTCTTTTATTGTAATGCGTGAGAATGTGTTCAGATTTGGACTGTGATGTACAGTGCACATGTTTAGGTTTAATGGTTTATGCCGCTGCGAAACGCTTTTTCTTTTAAAGTGACTTTAATCAGCATTTAATACAACATTGATTCCCGTGTAACTCGACGCTCCCTGACAGAGTATGTTCAATCCTTGTGGAGTTCTTCCCCATCATAAATATTTTTCCTCAGAAGTGATTCAGTGACATCGTTTTTGTGAATCGAATCGACTACAGGGCTGCATCTGATTACTAGCAGCAGAGGTAAGATAAGTTCAGGGGATTCAAAATATAGCAGCTTTGTGATATTTTAAAGCAGTGTTTCTAAAAACGTTAAGGTTATGCCAGGCATTTGAACTGATTGGTCGGAATTCTCTCTAGTCCTAACCAGACGCGACACGGGATAAACAGCATCAAATAACTTGTGAGCGAAAATGTTGCGTGGCAATTTTTACATAATCTGAAATCTGAATAATTAAGCTTCTATTGATACATGGGTTGTTATGATAGGACAATATCTGGCGGAGATACAACCGTTTAAAACTCTGGAATCTGAGGGTGCAAAAAATCGAAATATTGAGAAAATTGCCTTTGAAGTTGTTAATCAGGGGCACTGTATCAGGCCATCCACTCACAAAAAGAACGTTTTTATATATTTAGGGTAGGACATTTATAAAATATCTTCATGGAACATGATCTTTACTTAATATCCTAATGATTTTTGGCATAAAAGAAAAATCGATCATTTTGACCAATACAATGTATTTTTGGCTTTTACTAAAAATGTTCCCGTGCTACTTAAGACTGGTTTTGTGATCCAGGGTCACATTTGATCAAAATATATTCGAGTGGGATTTTGAACCAATGAGATCTCACTGTGGGCAGGGCTAGCCAGTGTGATGCCGAAACATCTTCCACTCGTTTTGAAAACTAATCAAATGATTTTTATGCTTTATCATGTTGCGTCTGGTCAGGACGCGACTCGCGTTTACATTTAATGATTAAGTTCTTGTGTTGCCATTCCGGTCAAACTGTTGTGTCATACACATTGCACCGTATTTTTGGTGGTATCTACAACTACAATTCAAGGCCTCGGTTGACATTCGCTGAGCAAATGTTCGGCAGATTCTGTTCTAGATTATCTTTTACACTTTTTTGGTCTACACTTTAAATATAGGCAACATTCTTGGTTGTTGGTGAGTTAAATGCAATTCTTGACAGAATGAGTGCGTATGTGCCGCGTGTGGTGACGGTGGTTTTGGTGAAACTGACCCTCGGCTGCGTGAGTTCGGAAAGGAGCCGTCTCGGAGTGGTACGACATCGAAACGCTCTCCTTCACGACACGACCGAACGTGCTTGGAAAAAACCTACAGCAAAGACCGCGTTACGAAACCTTACCACAGCATACAGTCCCAAAAATAAAGTCTCTATCTGTCTTCCTCTCCTTAGGACATTGAGGTAAAACTCAGTAAATCAGAGGTAAACGGGGAGTGTATTTCTCAAATGAATTCCCCAAAAATAGTGAAAATCTTTCCGTAGTTCAAGTAAAATAAGATGCTCGTAAAACGTCTGATAACCATAACAATAAACATCATCTGTCTTTTCATCTCGTGTTTTCTCCGTAAATCAAAAACAAATGAAAACTAACAATTGAAACAGTTTACACGTCACTGATCCCCGTTGGCTCCCCACCTCCCAGAGATGACCCCTGACCCCAAAAACCAGCAAATCAGAGAGCTCAGACCGAGAGACCATGGACGTTATCTCTTGCCTGTCTACCTGAACCGTGCGGTGACACGCTGCCCATGCACTCACCATTGGTACAACCATTAAGGGTCCAAGTAAAGGATAGAAAGAGCGGAATGCAGCAGTCGGCCTTGAGGGGGGGGCGGGGTGGGGGAGGGGTTATGTTGTTGCGAAGGTTCACGCACCGGATCTACGACTGTTTCTCGAATGAAAGTCTTTGTGCTCCCTTTCCGGTCACAATAAGCCCTGCCCTCCCCGACCGCGTGACACACCCTCCTCCCGGATCCCTCCCCCCTGTCAGGCCTCATCGCACGGCCTTGTGCTTTCCTCCGCAGCAGCCGCATCTCTCCCCACAGCGCAGGCATGCGCGCAGGGGCAGGTAGCAGCACATGCAGGGCACGAAAAGAGACAGCGCCAGCAGCGCCATCCAGCGAGCGCAGCACAGCGGGTGCGGCCAGCCGCCCATCGAGTCCTCGCACGAGCACGGCTCCCAGAACTCGCCCTCGGAGTCCGACATGCAATGGTAGAGCAGACTCTCTGCGCACCACACACACGTCCACTGGCGCAGGCAGTGTAGCGCCGGGTCTGGAGCGTCCCGGCAGCGGCCCCGTCCGTTCTCGGAGGCGCTGAAAACAGAACGGCAGTACACGCAGCGCGACGAGCAGGACGAGGAGCCCTGCGGGCACGAGCTGTCGTCGTCGGGTGAGATGGCTTCCCCTCCTCCCCCGCCGCCCCCTCGCTTGCGAGTCCGAGATCGGGGTGTGGCGAGGGAGGTGTGGATGCAGCACGGCGAAGGCGAGCCCTTGCCCGTCTCCTGCGGGGAGCCGTCGGCGGATGGCACCCCTGGCACGGCGTTGGGCATGCAGGTGGGCGAGGAGTGAAGCTGAGAGCCTTTGGTGTCCAGCATGACGGTGACCTCGCAGCCTGTGGTGCCCACGCCGGCCAGTTCTTTCTCAAAGCGGACCACGCAGAGCTCCCCCTTATCCTGGCCGCCTCCCACGACCACGCCCCCTGTCAGCCCGCCCACCTTGGTCCGTGTAGCACCAGCGCGTCGGTAGTCCTCGTAGCCACGTGTTCCCCACAGGTCTTTGCAGGGGTCGAGGCTGCGGAGGTCTCCTTCCTCCAGCAGGGAGATGGTGGGTGAGAGTGGCGAGAGGGGAGAGGCGGCGGGGGGAACTATGGGGGGAGTCGGGGGAGCCGGCGGTGGCGGAGGAGGTGCTGGGGGGTTCAACACGGCTGTAACTTGGGTGAGTTGGTGCTGGGTTGGTCGGGTATGGATCTGTGGCGACATGGGGGACGAGAGGGAGAAGAAAAGTGCTTATGATGCTGCAATGTAACAATTTCACCTGTTTCAACTTAAGCTGCCTTACATTTTTATGTTAAATCACATTTGCTTTACAAGATTTTAAATTACATTAAACTGACTCCAGTTGAATTTTAATTATATATATTTTTTTATATAAGTTGGTAAAATTATTTCTGACGAGTTAAAGTAATAGGAAAACATGTATTAACATGACTTAACATGAGCACATCGTTTTGTGTGAAGCATGCATGGGACTTTCACTTCAGTTTTCAAAAGAGACTTTTTAGCATTAGCCTGTGTCACATATATCATTTAATGAAAAAACTATATTATTAAAATCCCGGGCATTAAAATCCCGGGCAGAAAACGGGCATTAGAAAATGGGTAGTTTGGGTGGTAATCGTTTTTCTATCGTTTAAATGTGTAAATAACAAGGTCAAAAAATATAAAACCAAAACAAATAAATAATAAAATGACAAAAGCACATTACAAAATTAAACTAAAATGAAGATGAAAACAAAAAATAAAAGCTTATTCAAAATATTATTAAAGCTATTATCAAGCTATTAAAATATTACTATAATATGGTGTAATAACAACATCCCATTTGTTATGATATTTGTAACACTTTATTATTATTATTGTTATATATGTTCATATTAATGCATTGGCTAACAATATATAATATTCTAAACGGTAACTGTTAACATTAGTTAATCCACAGTAAATTAGCATGAAAAAATGTGTTGACATTAACTAACAATAACAAATATTAATAAATGCTGAAAAACAATATTGTTCATTGTTAGTTCGTGTTAGTGCATTCATTAACTCATGTTAACAAATACAACCTTACTGTAAAGTGTTACCTTATCTTAAATAGTTGTTGGCCCTATGATATATTTACAATATAATGGTGTATACTTCGATACACCAAAGATTTGACATCTAATAAAAAATGAATGCCTGCATTATATTTTTGTGTTAATACACGCTTGCCACAGTCAGTGCATTAAAAGCAAAACTTCACCTATCATGCAGGAAATTGTATTCAGAGAAAAGGTAAACATCAGCTTCACCTGGTCTGGAGTCTGCGTAGTGACGGCATGTGCTGCTCCGTACGCAAACTCCTCTGTGGATCGCACAAAACAGGTGGAGGACGACTCACTGGTCACGATGGTGATGGGTTTAGGCAGCATCTCTTTTCTGCTGTTGGATGACGACTCACTTCCTGTATGAGACTGAGACAGACTGCAAGTCATCAAACATGCACAAGGGATGACAGTGACCTACACAGATGACTAATAGTAGCTCAACTGGTCAAAGGGTTGATGCCCAGGGAATGCATATACTGATGAAATGTATAGCTTGAATGTCAGTTGCCTTGGATGAAAGTGTCAGTCGAACACATAAAATGCAAGGACATGAGACAAGATGGAGTGCTATGGTGTGTGGCACCTGACATGATGAAGATGACAGCATTAGGAAAGAGCAGGGCAATTTCATGCAAATGTCAACTTTACCATGAAATAAATCAAGCTTTTATCAAAGGTTTTCACCATACTGATAGCTAAGATGTCAATTTTTGATGGTTTAAATACCCATGTGACGTCCCAAAATTGATTTTTAACGCATCCATAGTCAGGCAAGTGCTGCTTCCATGATGGCCCATATTCCTCATAAATGGGCACACGGTAATTAAAATATAGTAACTATTTTATGTTCTGTGAAGAGCCATTCCATCTCCATTCTCCAAATAGTCATGGAAACTAAAATATGACTTGTTTTGGCACAAAACTATTACATTACATGTTAAAAACATCATGACCTCTTTGAGAAAGTATATATTGTCATCTTTAACTTCATGGTGACCTCAGTGTCTATGATAACTACTGAGGTGATTGGACACAAAGTAAATCTCTTCTTTTTTTTGTTGTTGTTGTTGGCTAATTTTGTCCATTTTGTTGTGTTTTCTTAATTTAGTTGTATGGTGACCTGTTTCTGCTCTAACCTTGCTTGATTCCATTGTGTTTTAAGTCAATTTTGGTTGGCTTTATAAATTGAATTGCGTTGTGCACCTGTGGGTCATCGTGCATCTCAGACACGTGTGATAAATGTGATAAAAATACTCACTGCTTGACCGTCATCCTCAGTGTCGCCCTCTTCAGGTGTCGAGGAGGATGGCGAGTCAGTTCCTGAGGGAAAACGTTGAATGCGTGAACGCATCTTAACTGTACTGGCATTAAAACTGACAGAAAAACCTACATCTAAACATCATTCACGTCTTTCGCACCAGCTTCCTTCTTTCTTAGTATTTCTTGTGATGGTTTTACCTCTGTCCAGCTTCTCGAGGACACTTTGAAGCCCCCTCTCGAAGGAGATGGCATCAGCTGGACTCTGGAAGGTCAGGCCAAACTTCCTCTCCTCCACGCGCCAGTGATGGAAGATGGGGTTCACCTTGTTGTAGACCAGACCCTTTTGAATGGAACATTCCAGCACGGGCTATTTAAAGAAAGAGACGCTGGTCATTCACGCGCGAAGCGTGATGGACAACACAGACAAGGACTATTCAACTCCTGGTTGGTTACGGGCAAAAATTACAGGCAGATGGCATAGGCCAGGACTGTCAGGCTGAGGAAACGTCACAACCCACACAAAGACAGGCATGAACACACACGCACACACTCACTGCTCGATCGCGTAGCCGTTCTCCGCGTATGACGTACTCTCTCCGCCCACGACCTTCGGAGCTCCGCCCCTTACAAATGATCACGTGACTGAGACCGCCCCCTCCAAGGGGCACCCAGCCACCGCTGGAATCGTCACGTGTCATCACCACAGCTCGGACACGCACACTGTACAGGAAGTAAACGGAGTGAGGGCAATAACCAGCTGAGCACAAACACGCCCACACGCACAAACACAGACTTTGAGACAAAGGCAATTCAAGCAGAAATATACAACCATACACGCACAAGACATTCACCAAATAGCCCTTAAAATACAAGAATTAGTGTGCTATTGAGGAACAACGTGTTTCATTTTTGTATTCCGACCTATTTTTGAGTAAAAAAGGCTATTCAACAAAATGTAGGGGTACATTTTAACAATTGGTTATTTTGTTGGATGAGAGATGGTTAAAATGTAAGGGGGATTATGACATATTTTGACAACATAATGAAGATGAATATAATTCATTTCTATTTGGAATAACATGATTAAAACAATACAAAACATTCACAAAAACACTAAGATCATGCATTACATTTGAAGTGGGGTCAGTTTTGCTTCACGTTGACTTTAAAGATAAAGATTTTCTTGAAATCAAATAGGTTTGCCTCAAATTTGGAAAGCATTCAGGATACTATAGTCCAAGCTTGAAGGGCCCTCGACCAGGTTGGTTTGGGAATAGGGAACAGAATTTGTGAAGGGAAAACGTACTGCCTCATCATGTCTGTCTTGCTGCACACAAATGGGGAGTGGTTTTCTCCGCCCACATTGACATGATGATGTCAGATGAAACGGAAAGTCATCCTCAAGGTATAGGAAGTAATTAAATCTTCATTAATGACTATGAATCATTTTCTTTTGCTGAAGTAATGTGCACAATATATTGCTCACAATGGAATGTAGCTTTAAGGTGCATTTTGATTTCACGTTCACTGTAAAGTCGTCAACTTTTTGCTAAATTCAAATTTTTAAGACGGTCGCTCCTTTAAAGCACACGCCCTCTCTGTAACCACGCCCCCAAAGACGTGTCACTCAACCCAAATGTGTGAAGTGACTGACAGGCTGAATGAGTGGAAAAGGTAGGCCTCTCCTGTGACTCTTTTTTGCTGTTTAGTCTTGGACTGATATTACAGAGACACGTGACATATCTGTCAGGTAGGAACATTTTACGCATGGTTAAAAAACCTACAGGCCCTTTTTATGACGTTAATGAAGTACAAGTACTGTGGATACAGGATATTTATGATTGATTTCCAGAGACAAGCTAGTGTGACATGGAGATATAAGGACTGGTGGTTTATTATACTGGAATTCGTTTTTTTGATTCTGAAGATCATAACATCATGTGTGCGTTGTGTAGCTTTTACAGAAACCAAATGTTCAGTCTATAATAAATAAGCAGCGAAGCACGATTATAACAATGACGAGTAACGGCGCGATTTTTTTAATGGACGGTCACGTGGGCGAGGAAAATCTAATCGCTTTCAGCGCGCGCACGGACTGAACGCGTCGCCAGTCACAAAAATGTCCTTACAAAATATACAGCTGTCGCATATTTATAATGACATCGATATAAAACAACGAGGAACATAACGGCTCCGTGTGTTAATAAATAAATGAATGGCCCGGGGGAAGTGGGAGATGAAGAGAGATGTACGTTATCAATGAACGCGCCCATTCGCCACACAAGGCCCCTCGTGGCTGTTTTTCAGTCCAAAGCTCCGTTAACAAGCGGCATTACCATAAACCCTATGAAATCACATCCATTTTGATTCAGATGTCAACGTTTGAACGATTTCAAGGCATATCGATTATCGCAAGGCATCGCGTCCTCCGCCACCACATCGTCTGATCGACGCGCGTGCACGCGCACTCATTCGTTCATCCTCTGTTTTATGAATGAATAAAATTAACGCAGCTGAATCACGCATATATAGCACGGTAAATTCAATGGGGAGATGAGTGGGTGGAATGAGGATATGGACGAGAAGAAGAAGAAGAGAAGCGCTGGGGGAGGGGGAGATATGAGAAGAGGAGGAGAGAAGGGGGGTGAGAGAAAAATCACATTTCATTCATAAAGTTTGGCTTTAAAAATCATAATGAAACTCGAGACGCGTTGATAAAAAGCTTCCCTCTTCGCCTCCATCCCGCCAATGGCGGAAAACTCGCTATATTTCGTCGGTTTCTTAACGACATGTTTTATAATTCACGGATGTATTTGGTGGTTATACGCGGAGCATCTGCACGACACACACACAAAAACCCTCTGTTAATGCGTACTGGAACAGCGAAACGAGCACGCTCTTCGCCTTTCATAAGGCATTGAAGGCGTTTAATCTCCAGTGCAGTCCAAGCGAGGCCCGTTCATATGCGTTCTTCATCAAACGCTTGCATGCATATGGAGAATATGGTGTACGGTGTTGATAGCCATAGCTGCGTAATAGTGTTTATGAGCATCTAACACCAGTTGTAAGCGCACCCGCCGCTCTCATGACCACCTTACAGCCCATCAGCCCTGGAGGTGATGCAAATCAATCCGTTTTGTTTGTAAATGTCGTGTCAAATAAAAATGCATGCACTTACTCGCCCTCCATGGCTCGGTGTTGCCCGCCGCTTCGAGCTGGCTGCCCCCCGGTCTCTCGTCTTTTTTATTATCCTTCTTACAGAACACACACACGCGCGCGCGCGCGTTCTCACACTCATACACACACGCTCGCACACGCTCACATACGCACGCACGCAGTCTCTCTTTCGCTCCTTGCGCTCGCTATTCTCATTTTCTTATCTTTCTCCGTCCACCTTCATACGGTTTCGGATGGGCTCGAGGATGCAGCAGCCATTTTCAACCGGCAGCATCATCATCCTCCCTCTCTCGCTCCCTCCCTCCCTCGCTCTCGCCCTCTCTCTTCCTCAATCACTCCCTCCCTGTTTCTCTCTCTCTCTCTCTCTCTCTCTCTCTCTACCTGTCCGACTCCCTCACACGCTCACAGAAAACACACTCGTAGATGGACATCGTGTCCCAGTGAGCATATCTCGAGTCAAGTTCAATGGACATTTACAGTGCTATAAATGTGCATAAGCAGTCGTTTTTAAAAGAGGAATTTCAAATGCTATCTCTATTCTTGTTATCAGTAACGCCAATCATAAATGTTTAGGTATAGCTCAAAAGTCTCACCACTGAATGCATACAATAACATATATTTTCAACATATAGATGGAAGCAGGTCTAAACTCTGTGATTTACATGAATGCGGTGGATATCGTGTAAAGTAGCGGTGTATTATGGCTCAGTACCCTGGACAGCTCCAAACAGCTCTATACGCCATGACACAATTCACAGCAGCCAGTCTCCATTCATCTCGAACTCCCCATTCATGTTCACTGATAGCCCACCATTGATAAACAGCCACGCCAGACAACGAGCCTTCTATTGCTCAGATGAACAGCCCATCTCGTTCCCCTTCAACCATTTGGATAAAGTACGTTAAGTTAGTATCGCAAAAACACCAATCATCGCTTTAATAAACGCCCAAATGTCAGCCAATACAATTAGGCTTTATGAAACGTGCTCGGGCGAATTTACCGCGAATGTTTTATTTCGAACGTGAGTATGAAGGAACGGTTACATAAAAGCGTCACCAAAGAACACCGGAAATGAGCTGTAAAGCAAAAGCTTTATGAAGCGAAGAGCTGCAGGTGAGATGGAAAGGGTTTCAACGCTAAATTTGTGTTTGAATGATATGTGTTTGACGGTATGTTCATATTCTGTAAAAGTTCACAGCCTGTGGAGATAAGCAGTAGGGCTAGTCACGTTTTTCTCAGAAATGGTCATTAAGCGTTTTCTAAGTTCACCATTTCGGTGTGAAAAAGAATAGCGAAAAAAGCATTATGCAAAAATAGTTCATTTCAAAAATAGTCTCTTACGAAAATGAATCAGTTTAGACGTTTCAGCGGCAACAACATAACGTTAAACGTTACGTGGCCCAAATTTAACTTCCGGTAGACCTCCGCAAATAATTTTTGCGGATAACTGTTGAGTAGTTTTAATGTACTAAAATTAATATACAATAAAATATTAATTTACAAAATGAATATTCATTTAAATCAAATATAAAAACTGTTAAAGGCTAACCAAACACAGACCGGAAGTTAACTTCAGGCCAGGCTTGTGCGTCCGATGAAACCCCTGTTGAAAAAAACGGCATATGGCATGTTTTGATGCTGGTCAAGTGCTGGTCCATAGCTGGTCAAACCAGCATCAAAACATACCTAACCCAGCATATGCTGGTGTTTTCAACAGGGACCGTCTATATATCTAACATGGAGTGCTTCTGGACCAGTGTTGTTTACGTCTTGCAAAATGGTCTGTATAGTTAACCCCTGTAACCACAAATTACCAATGGTTTACCACACTAAACCACTATCCTTGAATTTTCATTAGGGGTGACAACTTAACCATGTGACAACAAGCCCCAATGTCTAATATAACACAATACTCATAGCAACATATTCTATTATCTTTTGAACATGTTTGGCAACTGCATTCCTAATAACACTGTTAAATTAAAACCGTGCAGAGGACCTTCCACAGGATCCACGGAAAGGTTAAAGTCTGTGCTAACAAGGGTCGGTCTTTTATTAGACAGCACACATTGTACCTGAAGAGCCACGGGAAATTATGGGAAATTATACAAGTAAAAAGGCACAAGCTATTCTTCGATCCAACGCGCTGAAGTCCAGGAACACCTGTGACACTTTCCAGAAAACAAAGAGATTCAACCCTGAGGGTGAAAATAAAAGCACCCAGGGAAGCCCGGGGATCTAAGAAAAGTGAAATTACACAGTGTTCCCCAAACTTTCATCATACTGACTCCAGGTAAGTTCTAAAATATGATTGTATTGTATCTTCAATGTTGTATGAATGCCAATATATAATCAATAAATTAACCGATTTCCCAGTTCTTATTACGACAATGCATAAAGATATACTTATATTACATAAATGATTTACTATATTCCATTTAATATATACTAGTATATTTATACATCTCAGTGGTATTACTTGCACAGGCTTTAAATCATTTAATAATAATACAAATCCCTGAAGCAAGTACATTAATTTTACATAAATACAAACAAACTCAGATGTTCGTGTCAGGAATAAGAATTTGGGTGGTGGTCATGTCCTGTATTCAAAATATATTTTATTTACATTTTGTACTGAAATATAACCTAATCTGGAACTGTTTTAAGATTTACCCAGGTTTTACATTACACATATTTTAATTTTTTCTAAACAGAGCCGAATTCACAGATTCACAAGGAGCCCAAATTGATCCAGCACCTGGAATAAAAAGGCAGTATGAAAGACCTGAAGGCCAGACTGCAGGGACCACAAACACTCCAGCATTACAGACAGCTCACAGAAATACTCAGACCTTTTGTTTTAAGAACCATCCAGCTGCTGTGCCAAACTCCACAGCACAAAACTCACTGCACCTTCCCCCGGGTCCTTCAAAGGCCAAGAAAAAGCAAATAGCTAGAGCATGTGTCGACTCAAAGCAAAACGCAGCTGTGAAATCAGACCATGAAACTGATGAGACACATCCGGTGCATCCTGGGGGGCGCTGGCATCCCTTTACTGTTGACCACTCGTGTACACGTAATTGCCACCAAATATTAGACGATGGTGAAAAAATTACATGTATTTAAAGGGATAGTTCACTCAAATTGAAATTCTTAGAAAAAAAATACTTAAAAACTCATGTCATTCACCTGTATGACCTTCTTTCTTCTGCAGAACAAAAAAAGAAGATATATTGAAGAATGTTGGTAACCAAACAACATTGACCCCATTGTATGGACACAAAACCACATTTCTCAAGATATCTTTTTTGTGTTTCACCAAAGAAAGAACCAAAATGTCATACAGGTTTTGAACTACATGAGGGCAAATTAATGAATTTTATTTTTGTGAACTCTTTAGGTACGTGTTGTATAAGAAGGGTCACTTAATCGTGATGAACCGTTTTGTCTTTGTCGAATGTGAAACAGGCAATCGGATCAGCAGCGGATGAAGTTACAGGTGCACAGCCATTGACTATGTCAGTCCAGAAGCATTTCGTCCAGAATAAATATTTTTTTCATGTGATAAATCTAAAGTTTTTAATATAAACTACTTCCTGCCTCACCATATAGTGTTTCAGAATGCATTTTATAAAAGAGTCAAAAAATGTTTTATTTATTATAGCCATCAGTGACTTGCAACAATTTAAGAAATAAACAGTTTCAGATTATCAGTTGCCAGCGGACAAAGAAAGGTTAATAGAGTACAATAATTCAGTGAACACTTCTACGGCAACACCAGACAAGTTATGAAGACTGGGCATTCTCATGCGAGTCAGACCGGGCATTCTCATGTGAGTCAGACCCACTTTCCCAAACATTTTCACACAAACACACTCTTGATGAAAATCATAATCTGAAAATGCATCAACTGACACACCCAACGACAAACAGACTAAGACTGTGAGGATCTCTAGAGCATTTTTACAAGCATGAGAAAGTAAAAATTGAGCCAAAGAGTCCTTGCCATGCTTTGCGGTTGTGTCATCATGTGTTTAAAGTGAGTACAGAGACATACGGCAACTGTACAATGGTTTTATTTGTATATTTCGGTAAACAAATATGAATTTGTCTAAACGGACAGTAATCAAACTACACGATCATTTCTAGCTGCCTTGCGTACTCAATGACTTGTTGGGCCAGCTCTGAGGAGGGGATGGTCACTTCCTCTGTCTTTTGGTGCTGTGTACTGAATGAATAGTATCCATCAGGGCTCTGTGTCCAGCCTCTCTGTGAAACAACGGCAATCTCATATTATGAAAAATTACATTCAATCTGTAAAATCACTATAGTTAGATTAAACCAGATAATGGGAATGTGATTTAACACTTACCTTCTTTGCATATTCTGTCATCTTTTTTGGAGAGGAAAAGAAAAGCACCCTTGTGGCCTCGTTGAATTGGATCTGTTCATATGCTTTCTCTATACAGCCTGCTATCTCATCTCTATAAAAACACAACGAGTTAAAACCAAGATATCCCAAACTATTTATCATCTACATTTGATTTCTGCACAGTGAACAATCCCAATCCCTACCGAATGGTGTCCAAGAGAATGTCAATGAAGAAGGTATAGCTTTCAGCAGGGATATTTCCCTTGGCAAGGAAAACTTTGTTGTAACTGCCCTCCATCAGGTACTGGTAACAGAAGCAAAAGATGACAATTTTTATTGAAACTTCAGGTGTAAGAAACAGACCTTCCTATATGCAATTTAAGTATTGAGTAAAATATTTATAATTTTTTTCACACCTGCTCTAATGAAACTGGATGTGTGATGTAGACATTAGTCTGGATATCTTTTGCGCTCAGTCTTTCCAGCTCTGTGTGGAACTCAGACACTCTGTTCTGAGAAAGCAGGAAGAGCAAGTTCAGACCCAGCAACTGGTGCCTGTAAGCGGATTCTGGTAATTCATCCCTGTGGAATTAAAAAGAGCAAAGAGTGACTGTGAGAAAAGCAAATAAAGACCATGGCTGTTTACAAAAGCATCCTGCACCCACCTACAAACTTGAAAATTAAAGCATTGTTGCATTTTGTAAACTAAATTACAAAAAAACATACATAATATTCAACATACAATACAAATAGTGAGAAAAGTATGTGATGTAAGGCCATAATTACTTGTAATCAAAGTAATAACACTTGAGCTGAGCCATGTAGCGTTCAAAAGAGGGGATGTCTTTCTTGAGAATGCTCCATAGTGCTCCAATCTCCAATACATCTCCTGTAAAAGAAACAGTACAATTTAACAACATTTCAACGCAGTATAACATTTAATGAAATATTCACAAATACTTACTGGCAAGAATAAGCTGCTGTTTGGTTAGTTTGGCCCCAGAAGTTGGTAAAAAGTTCAACTCCAAAAGGGAAATCTATAAGGTATTCAACACAACATTAAAATAATACAATAATATAATAATAATAATAACAAATTTAAAAACAGTATTAAATACGTGACAGGTGTATAAAAAGAAGTGTCAATTGACTCATTATAGTATATTTCATATTAAATACTTCAATAATTAATAGTATAATTTTATGCCATGTATGAAATAGAAATTATTGTAACATTTTGTATGTATGTATACAGGTTAGGAATTACTTCGCTCAGTTCACACAGGCTGGCTGTCATTTTTTGTTTTTGGGCTTGTTGACTTGCCATTTTGGTGGTCAACAAGTCCAAATCGCTATACAGACAACTCACAAATTTTAAAGAGTGATTTTACTGTAAACTTTTAAATAAATCACAATTAATAGCTGTTCGTTAGTAAACAGGTAATTCGGAGCGTTTTAGATAGCACGATTGCTAACTGCAGTCAGTTGACTTATTTAGCTATTTTCTATTCTCAGACCACTTACAAATCTATCATAATTCATCGCTCTTAC
>NC_079901.1:7707574-7808425 GCF_024868665.1 Triplophysa rosa
AAAGTTAACAATAAGAGTTAAATCTAGTATAATGAGAAAACCTTTATATTGTGCATTCAGAACGCTTCACTCTTTATAATGTTGTCATTGTATGGTCAATTTTTTTACTCCACAAAGTACACTTGAACCACGATGACAACACATATTTTGGCACTTTTATTGAAATGAAATAAAAGCACATTAATTTAAGTATTAAAGCCCTTTACAAATGTCCTTTTAACTTGTGTGTCTATATATATATATATATATATATATATTTCTATATAGTGGTACCAGTGGTAAATTCTTGACTAAACTGGTCAATGAAAGACAGCTGTCTATATGTAACACTGAAAGGTCTGAATACTTATGTTAAGGTGATATTATTTAGGGTTTTACATTTGCCAAAACAACTTCAAAACTATTATCATTCATCACAATAGGTACTGGGCATATATTGGTGAGGTTAAATATGTATGTGAACAGTTTCAACTCAAGACTGCAACATTAAATGTGGGCAAAAAGGGTCTGACTACTTTAGGAATGCACTGTATATAGGCCTAACGTTACATTTCAAGTGCTTAGTTGGCATACTTATTCTGGTTCTGTTCTGTCCTCTATTTCTAATATAAACGGTAAACAGCCAGAGTTCTCAATGCTATTGGAACTGCTTGATTGTCTCAGTGAGTTAGGATCAATGCATAAAACCATAATAATCTTCATGGAATAGCTGGTCAAGCTATGATCTCGAGGCTACACCGTTACAGCTAGCAAAATCATGCAATTTTAGATATAATTTACAGCCAAAAACTTAAATACTGCCTAAGATATAAAAGATTCCTAACTAAACCAAACGAACAATACACGTGTTAACGGGCTAGATATCGGCCTACTCGGACTACATAGAGCTTGCAGAAAATAACATAACACACAAAGGGAATGTATCTGTCACCCACTAATAAATCATTAAAAGCTAATTACCTGAGATTATCCGGCATTTGCCTGCTGATGCTGATTATCCATCTTCACACGCCTGCCACGACACGAGTCGCATTGGAGTGACGTCACCTCCCCCTTCGACGGATTGGCTAGAGGAGCAGCTGTCAATCTAGAACTAGTAGACCAATGGTGACGCTGAAGCCCGCCCTGAGCCCGACCTAAGTTACATGAAACTCTAACCGCAACATTTGGAAACGCGAGCGCAGAACGTGGAAACGAGAGCAAAGGGGAAAAGACCGTAAGCACACAAAAAAAAAATATGAGCGGGAAACCTGATTTTATTTGTGATTTGGAAAATGTTGAATTCATGTTTCAGTTTTGTTCAATATAATTTTAAACGTGTTTACATTTTTGATTCACGCTTATTACTTTTCGATCCGTGACCGCGTTGTTTGTTATTCAATTTTTTTTTGCATTTGTTTTTCAGGTTTTTGCGCTATTATTTTACACGTGCTTTTATTTTTTTTATTTACGCTTATTATTTTTCAAACCATGACCACAATAGTTGTGGCGGGAATCTGATCCCATAATAAGGAAACGAATCATAACAATCCTAAAGATTTATTTAACACAGAGCGGGAACAGACTACAGAATAACCTGCTAAAAAAAGATGGGTCTTGTGGTTTGTGTATTTCCCCAAATGTGCATATTTTGGAATAAAAGTCCTAATGGATGCTGTTTAGTGACGCCCTGATGATTTGGCTGATGCTTAACAGTATTTACTGTTACTTTAAAAAATATTTTTTTTGGATAATTCAAATGACATGGTAACAATTGTAAATTTTATCGTGGTTAAACTTGAAAGCGTTTAAATATGAATACACGCAAATTTTAAATAGGAATAAATATAAACATGCAGTCAGAGCAAATAGATGATGGACAGATCTCTAGAGATCATATGAATGTGACGGGTGCTGTAAGATTTTAGGAAGGTCTTTGACTCCTCAGTTTCTATTACCTGCACTTTTATGGTTGTTGTTCTTTCTTGCTTCTGTTACGAGCGAGCGTCATGTCACTACCTTGTTTTTAAACTGTCTTTCATGTTTGCAGGTCACATGCGTTCAGAGTCACGGATAAACTAAAACGTTTGTTATATTGTGTCATTTTTACATTACATATGAGTGGCCTCTGCACTAATACGTTTGTCTTGTTTCTTTGTTTCTCGGGACATCGGAGTGTGACAGAACCAGCTCCAGTTTGACTGGATGCTCAGCATCATGAGTGATGACCACAACTAAAGCCTGCATCAACCAGAAGGTAAAGGATTTCCTCAGTGAGTCAGGGTGGAGAAGAGATGCCAGAAGTGCTGACATCCCTTCATTTAGATTTAGAAATTATAATTGTGAATCTGACTGTACACAACAACATTATAGATACCGTGTTTAAAAAGTTAACAACGTTGTCAGCTTTCAAACGAATATGAGATAATGACTAAAAGGACGTGTTATGCATGTCAGGCCAGTAGCTAGCTTTGAAAGAATACACAATGGCACTGATCGCTCTATGCAGGTCTACTTTAAAGGGATAGTTCACACGAGAATGACAAGTCTGTCATCATTTACTCACCCTCTTGTCATTTTAAACCTATATGACTCTTTCTTCCGCAGAACACAAAAGAAGATATTTTAAAGAAAGCTGACAACCGAACAGCACTGGACCCCATTCACTTCTATTGTATAAACACAAAACCAATGCAAGTGAATGGGGGCCAGTTAACAACATTCTTTAAAATATCTTCCTTTGTGTTCTGTAGGAGAAAGGAATTCATACAGGTTTGAAATGACAAGAGGGTGAATAAATGATGGCAGAGTTTTCATTTTGGGGTGAACTATTACTTGAAGTCAAACACACGCACACACACCTCTTGTTAATGGTTTGTGGATCTACTAAAGCAAAAAACTGTTTACAAGAGCATCAAACACAGCTCCTGTGTTCACAAAAACACGATAAATCGCAAAATTACTAACAAAAAAAGGTTGAGATTTATCATGATTACAAATTTGAACAGCCCTGTTTTGTATGTGTTGACTTGATTTTAATTTCAAAAAAGTCTGTGGACTTTTGTTGAGCTTGTAGACTTTGACTTCATGTGTGCTGAGAGCCTTTTCTTGATTTATTCCAGATGGCAACATCCAGATGGAATCCAGATTTTAGTGTAAGTAATCCAACAAAGATATTACTACGCTATAATAGCAATAGAATAGTGATAGAGTCCTTAGTTTGTCTTGTGAATGTAAAAGTAAAAATTTATTACAAGATTAATGATCTTTTGGGCTTTGTTAACCAAGTAAAATTTTATAAGGAAATAAATCCATCTTGTATTATGACAAGTCAGCTTCTATGACGCAGGTGAACTCAAAGTACCTGCCTCTTAAAGGTCCAGTGTATGAAATTTAGCAGCATCTAGCGGTGAGGTTAAGAATTGCAACCAATGGCTCACTCAACCCCTCAACCCTCCCTTTCGAAGCACTATGGAGGCTGACACAGAACAGTCACGTGTTCGCTTCTTTGACGAAGGAGATAACGTATTTACAAAATGCGTTCTGTAGAGCAGTTTGTCCGCTTAGGGCTACTGTAGAAACAACATGGAGAATTCCATGCAAGAGGACCCGCGGTGTATGTAGTAGTGTTGTCAAAAGTACCGGTACTTCGGGTCCAAGTCGGTACCTAAAAATAAAAAAGTTGACGGTACCTAATTTTCACAAGACCCGGTAGTACCGACGTACCGGGTCAACCGGGTACTGATGCTCTGTCTGACAGGTTGTCAGTCGGAAACTTTTTATAGACGCAACAAGACGTGATGAGCGGATAAGCGCGGCTCCGATCCACAAGAGATGCGCGCAGAAATACTTCAGATTAAAGTCATATCACGAAGAAAACAAACAGAGTTTTGTGGTGAAACGAGGAAGCATCCGGATTTAAGTTAACAAGATCAAGCGGTAAGTTTCAAATTCTGTTCGCGTTTGCATTATGAATGTTGTAGCATATGTTAAGTTAAAGGTTAAGTTAAAACAAACGTCCCTGTTTGCGTGTTAATTTGTTAGCGCCAATGCTAATCCAGTCAAGTGTCCTTATTAACCATTTAATGCTTTTATAACTGTAATGGGGTAAAATAAGTGGGAGGACAGGATGGGGTTTACAGTACCTATTTTATATAGGCCTATCTGAAATCTATGTGCTAGAAAACTAGCATACTAACTGTATGACTAGCAATGTGTATGTCTTGGATAGATAACTCTATTAGGTTTAAAAAAACACATTTAAACTAAATAAAAACCTATCTGTTGCATTTATTTTTTTAAATATACAGTTACCTTAATGTAAGTAATCTTGTGTAAATGCAGTATAAAAACTGAGGTTTGTTCTAATATTGCATATGCATGTTTGTTCAGTCAGTTGACTTACTGAAGTTTATTCTATTTGTCTTCTACAGCAGCAGACTGAGGAGGATGTTCATCAGCATGAAAGACCCCAGAGAGCACACAACAGTTTCAGCAACAATTAACTTGTATACTTCATGTATACAAAATGGCATTGCTTTCTATACATTTATATTAACAATGAGCTTTATTAATAAAATTGTGTTTCAATTAGCATGTACTGGTGTTTTGCTTTGGTACCGAAATTGGTACCGAGAACCGTGGAATTTTACTGGTATTGGTACCGACTACTGAAATTTTGGTACCGTGACAACACTAGTATGTAGATAGAAATAGCTCATTCTAAGGTAATAAAAACATAACGCTTCATTATGTAAGGTCTTTATACTGTACACCTCTGAACACAGTTATGTACAGTATGTTATATTGCATTTGTCAATAGATCCTGTCAATAGAAATGACACATTGGACCTTTAAACGGTTGAATAATAACACTGAGAGAGGTCTCTCTTTAAACGTTTCATTTTAATGAACGGTTGAATCAACTGAAATGTCAAACGCTGAACTTCAACTTCCATATCAAGTCAGTGTCTCAAAAACACCACGAAACATAAGTGTGCTTAGGCTTAGGCAAGTGTGGCTAGAAAGATGTAGGCCTACTGTTATTTCAAATAAGGGATGGAACGTGAAAATGTACATTTTATGTCTTATGATACTGATGTGATTATATATCCAAATAATTATCAGGTCTGGCAAATGAAACGAACTTTTTTGCAAAGAGTAAAAACCCTGTAATTATTTCCAGGCAAAAGTAGAAATTCATTACAAGCACAGCTGATGTCTCATCATTCAATTTTACAGTTGTGCCTTCATTAAAATGTGCAGTCTGCTACAATCCCTCTTTTCAGCCAATAAGATGATTGGATCTGAGCGGGCAGCTCGGTCTTGATTTGAATTAAACGGACACCTTGCGTCAGCTCCTCTACGGCAGTGGTTGCCAAAGTGGGTGACAACTGGCTAGGGGTGCCGCCGAATCTCAGCTTTTTTCCAGTACAATATAATAATCTTTTACATCATATATTTTAAAATATATCAAAACACCAACATATGAGCATGTCCAAACGAAACTGAAAATACGCGCAAAAACATACAAACCCGATTCCAAAAAAGTTGGGACACTGTACAAATTGTGAATAAAAACAGAATGCAATGATGTGGAAGTTTCAAATTTCAATATTTTATTCAGAATACAACATAGATGACATATCAAATGTTTAAACTGAGAGAATGTATCATTTTAAGGGAAAAATAAGTTGATTTTAAATTTCATGGCATCAACACATCTCAAAAAAGTTGGGACAAGGCCATGTTTACCACTGTGTGGCATCCCCTCTTCTTTTTATAACAGTCTGCGAACGTCTGGGGACTGAGGAGACAAGTTGCTCAAGTTTAGGAATAGGAATGTTGTCCCATTGTCTAATACAGGCTTCTAGTTGCTCAACTGTCTTAGATCTTCTTTGTCGCATCTTCCTCTTTATGATGCGCCAAATGTTTTCTATGGGTGAAAAATCTGGACTGCAGGCTGGCCATTTCAGTACCCGGATCCTTCTTCTACGCAGCCATGATGTTGTAATTGATGCAGTATGTGGTCTGGCATTGTCATGTTGGAAAATGCAAGGTCTTCCCTGAAAGAGACGACGTCTGGATGGGAGCATATGTTGTTCTAGAACTTGGATATACCTTTCAGCATTGATGGTGCCTTTCCAGATGTGTAAGCTGCCCATGCCACACGCACTCAAGCAACCCAATACCATCAGAGATGCAGGCTTCTGAACTGAGCGCTGATAACAACTTGGGTTGTCCTTGTCCTCTTTAGTCCGGATGACATGGCGTCCCAGTTTTCCAAAAAGAACTTCAAATTTTGATTTGAGATTGCACAGAGATTGTTCCAGATTCTCTGAATCTTTGGATGATATTATGCACTGTAGATGATGATAACTTCAAACTCTTTGCAATTTTTCTCTGAGAAACTCCTTTCTGATATTGCTCCACTATTTTTCGCCGCAGCATTGGGGGAATTGGTGATCCTCTGCCCATCTTGACTTCTGAGAGACACTGCCACTCTGAGAGGCTCTTTTTATACCCAATCATGTTGCCAATTGACCTAATAAGTTGCAAATTGGTCCTCCAGCTGTTCCTTATATGTACATTTAACTTTTCCGGCCTCTTATTGCTACCTGTCCCAACTTTTTTGGAATGTGTAGCTCTCATGAAATCCAAAATGAGCCAATATTTGGCATGACATTTCAAAATGTCTCACTTTCAACATTTGATATGTTATCTATATTCTATTGTGAATAAAATATAAGTTTATGAGATTCGTAAATTATTGCATTCCTTTTTTATTCACAATTTGTACAGTGTCCCAACTTTCTTGGAATCGGGTTTGTAGATTTCATACATATGTAAAGTTTAAATATCTTTTTTTACCGCCACTTGGACTGTTCCCAGGAGAGAATGGCTCCGCCCATTGTACTGATGCGCGCTCATGTGGTCCCAGCTATCTCAGGTTGGTTTCACGATTGCCAGGTCCAAACCCTAGTTTGATTGCTCCTACTGCCCCCGCTGGACTGCGTTCATGTTATTTTTGGGTCCGAACCAGGGGTCGTTTGCATCATCAAGCCTGGAGCTGTTTACCCTGTCACTTAACGACGACGCAGCAGAAGGCGGCAAAATGCATTACAGTGCTCGCTTACATTTTGAACTGTTAGTTTTGTTTCCAAAGCTTCAGTACATAACGGCCCTTTCGTCTATGAATGTACTGCAAATGCTCTTAAGATCGCTGAAGGCGAACAGAAATGAGACATACTGCTTGGAGCGCGTCAGTCACGCTCGTCAGAAAAGTGAGTGAAACGCACACAAGCACACATTTTTACCAAACAATATGTCATTATTAGCGGTTCACTTCCGCGATCTGGTACGATTGCGTTCATATCAGCAGCGAAGCGTACTGGAGTTCATGTGAACCGCACCCAGACCTCCCTTTTTAAGTGGACTCGGGTACAGTTCGCGGGTGTGCACCCGGGTTCAGAAGACAGCGTTCACATCACCCAAACGAACCGAACTCTGACCTTAATTGAACCCGGGTGAGCACCAAAAGTGCTAATGTGAAACCGCCAGACTGCGTCGTCAGTGTGCTGTTGCCGTTTTCAACTTGTGTGAGCTAGCGTTCTCATCCCTGGCGTACGTGAAAAACAAAAAAAGGCAGCGCCTGTCAGTGGAGCACGATCAACATTCTACCCCCGTATCAAGAGTATCAAGTTTCCTTTTTAGGTTGTAAATTTAAAAAAAATGTAATGTGAGTTGTTTATTATTATTTAAAGAATTAAGTATCAATCTTTATTATAATGTGTTTTGTTCCAACGATTCCCACATACAGCAAATGGTTCATATCAGTCTATAAGATTTGTTTACATGTGTCATGGAGTTGTAAATGACAGATGGTTAATTGAAATGATTTGTTTCACCTCATATAATGTCCGTTGTAATGCATTTGTAATAAATTCATGCAGCTGTTTCTACTTCATTTGTTGTTTGCTCATCTGGATTTAGTTTATATACAGTATGTATGTACGCATGTACATTTAGTTAAACCAGGGTTGGGGTGCCGTGGGGAAAAAAAACACTACAAAGGGGTGCCTTGCTTTCAAAAAATTTGGGAACCACTGCTCTACGGGCTGCCAACATTGTAGTGTCCAGGCGATCTCACTCCTCCTCGGCCCAGATGTGTGCGCATGCAGGCTTTCATTACACCAAGATTGGTCAGGTGGATATGTACGCGAGTGATTTCATTACCGTGAGATTGCTTTCCGAGATGCGAGCGCACATGCGACCAGCCGGAAAAGGGATAAGAAGGGGAGAGCACAGCTGTGGTTGTCTCGGCGAGCCGACGTGCGTTTCCATCTCTATTTCTATTGCGAAATAGGTGTGGGCGAAAACAGACTGCATGCATGAGAAATGAACCAGTAGGAGAACAACACGGACACTAACAAAAGCCCCTAGATGGAAGGTGCTGACCACACACTTAAGCCTGATTTTGGGCCCAATTTGAGACTTGCAATAACTCAAAAACTGGACCTTTAAAAAGGTCAAAAGCAATTTTTTAAACATCAATTGACAGAAATGCCATATAATATACATAACTATGGGTTCAGTGGTGTATAAAGACCTTACATAATGAAGCATTCTTTTTCTTACCTTAGAATGAGCTATTTCTATCTACATACACCACTAGTCCCCTTACATGGGGATTTTCAATGTTGTTTCTACAGTAGTCCTAATCGGACAAACTGCTCAGAGTGTTTCACAAATTTGTTATCTCCTTCGGCAAAGAAGCGAAAACTTTACAACATTGTTGTCCTGTGTCAGCCACCGTAGTGCTTCGAAAGGGAGGGGTGGAGTGAGACGTTGGTTGCAGTTCGCAACCTCACCGCTAGATGCTGCTAAATTTCAAGCACTGGACCTTTACAAAGCACTATATTTTTAACATATCATTACTATAATTCTTCACAGTTCGACTTTGAAAATTAATCACTGACATAAGGAATTGTAAAAACTCACGCTTGTCAACAATTCATTTGGCTTATTTTAATTAGTTAATATTTGTAAAGGAGTCCATAATGAACTTAACACATCACACATTTCCAGAGCTATTACACACCTGAAATGCCTCACTGGATTGTATGTTTTGTGTATATATTATCTGTACTACACTCAGTTTTTGGTTGAGTGACAATAAAGGTGATTTGATAATGTATTGATGTCCATTGATTGTGTCTGTTATTCACTAGAAAGCCGGTAGATGGCACTATGTTAAATTAATAAATGTTACTTTTGAACTTCTTACATTGTTGTATAATCCTCAAACTGTGAAAAAATCTGGCAATTTAATGCGTACATCACAGAAAATCATATCACCCCATCACTGTAAGAAAACTATAAGGAATCGCTCACCTTCAAAATGAAAATTCTGTAGTTATTTACACAGCCTCTTGTCATTTCAAACCTGTATGACTTTTTCTTCTGCAGAACACAAAAGAAGATATTTTGAAAAATGTTGGTAACAGAAAACCATTGGTCCACATTGACTTGCGTTGGTTTTGTGTCCATACAAAAGATGTCAATGGGGACCATTGGTTTTCTGTTACCATCATTTTTCAAAATATCTTCTTTTGCGTTTTCCAAAAGAGAGAAAATCACAGGTTTAAAATGACAACAGTATGATGAATTTTAATTTTGAAGGTGAAATATTCCTTTAAGACAGCATAAGTAGCAAAAGCTGCCTTAAAACGGAGCATGCATGTGTTGCTATAGTATCCATAAATAAAAGCATAACTTGCAAACAAAGTGTTTACAGGTAAAACTGCTCAAATGTTTCTTGGCGAACCCTGCATTGAACTGTGCCCATCTTGCGTAACGTTCTGAAGTAAAATGCTACAACAAAATAGAATCCTCCAATGCCATCTAAAAAACAGCAGTTTATTCTGAATGAGCCAAAAATGCACTCCTGGCCAGTAAAAAAATACAGTTTAAGTAAAAACATGCAAGTTTTCACTTTTTCCGGAACTAGTCATTGTAGGGTGCATTATGTAAAGTCTATTACAGTCACCGAGGGAAAACATTGTTTCATCTCAGACATTTTAATCTACATTTATTTGGCAGACAGATTTTTTACAGGATATTGTCAATTTTTTAAATAGGATTTTTTTATGCTTCTGATAAAAATGTATAGCTTGAATGCACTGTAAGGTTTATGAATCTATATGGATAAAATGAAGGAGATTTTTATTCTACAGGAGCCCTTGCACTCAAATTTGTAACCAAATGTAAAAGAATATAATCTGTGAAAATTGGGGCATGTGTGCTCTAATCTATGGAACACCCAATTTTCACTATTGAATTCATTACAATGATACAAAAGTGAGTACACCCCTAAGTGAAAATGTCCAAATTGGGCCCAAAGTGTTAATATTTTGTGTGGCCACCATTATTTTACAGCATTGCTTTAACCCTCTTGGGCATGGAGTTCACCAGAGCTTCACAGGTTGCCACTGGAGTCCTCTTCCACTCCTCCATGACGACATCACGGAGCTGGTGGATGTTAGAGACCTTGCGCTCCTCCACCTTCCGTTTGAGGATGCCCCACATATGCTCAATAGGGTTTAGGTCTGGAGACATGCTTGGCCAGTCCATCACCTTTACCCTCAGCTTCTTTAGGGGTTGTTATCATGTTGGAATACTGCCCTGCGGCCCAGTCGCCGAAGGGAGGGGATCATGCTCTGCTTCAGTATGTCATAGTACATGTTGGCATTCATGGTTCCCTCAATGAACTGTAGCTCCCCAGTGCCGGTGTTACATCAAATTCTGTGACCGTCATATTCTGTGACCCTAGGAGGCGCTGTTGTCACTGTGCACATACGGCTCTCACTAAATCTGTGGTGTGTGGCTTGTTGTTTTTGACTAAATCCTTGCTGTTTAGAGTCTTACGAAACTCTTACCCTAACCCACACCCCAACCCTAAAGTATCTAAACTACATATTATTCTTAAACTTGCCTAAAAAACACGGCTGCGTGATGACGTCAGACTCGAAACACCAAGGATTTAGTGAGAGCCGTATTTGCACAGTGACAACATCGCCTCCTAGGGTCACAGAATACGACGGTCACAGAATTTGCTGTAACACCGGCAGCACTCATGCAGCCCCAGACCATGACACTCCCACCACCATGCTTGACTGAAGGCAAGACACACTTGTCTTTGTACTCCTCACCTGGTTGCCGCCACACACGCTTGACACCATCTAAACCAAATAAGTTTATCTTGGTCTCATCAGACCACAGGACATGGCTCCAGTAATCCATGTCCTTAGTCTGCATGTCTTTAGCAAACTGTTTGCGGGCTTTCTTGTGCATCATCTTTAGAAGAGGCTTCCTTCTGGGAAGACAGCCATGCAGACCAATTTGATGCAGTGTGCGGCGTTTGGTCTGAGCACTGACAGGCTGACCCCCAACCCCTTCAACCTCTGCAGCAATGCTGGCAGCACTCATACATCGATTTCCCAAAGACAACCTCTGGATATGACGCTGAGCACGTGCACTCAACTTCTTTGGTCGACCATGGTGAGGCCTGTTCTGAGTAGAACCTGTCCTGTTAAACCGCTGTATGGTCTTGGTCACCGTGCTGCAGCTCAGTTTCAGGGTCTCTGCAATCTTCTTATAGCCTAGGCCAGGGCTAGTCAACTGGCGGCCCGTGGGCCAAATGCGGCCCGACAATCATCTTTTCCTGGCCCGCCTTAACATTTCAAATAAGTGGAGAGACTTTAAGAACGGTGTGCTTTAAATGCACGTCCTCCTGAGACGCCACATCTTTAAAAGCCCAAAACGCTGCTACATTCAAAACGAAAGTAAATCCCGCAGCTCATAATGTTTTACTTCTTATAAAGCGATTTGATCGGTCAGTCCAAGAAACTTAATGTTATTTACAACGTTATAATCAGCAATGCATTGCACAGCCACAGGCAATCGGTTTGTGCACGCAATAGGTCGTGTTCTAAAACGCGTTTTGTGCCCTTGAAAGTAGGCTAACTGTAGGAAGGGTACACCACGTGAACGGTTGTCTCAGATAAGGGGAAAACGGTGTTGTTTTTATTACTGCATTCATTATGTATAATGGCTATATTTATGAAAAACAGCTGTTCATCTCCCCAGAACTCGCACTATACAAAGGCTCTGCCCTATAAGTGCGTGGGGCACATGAATGCGATCGGAATTCACCCGAAGATGTGATAATAGCGTTCAGTTTCTTGCACAGATCAATTGACTCGCTTCATAAAACGCTAATTTAACGTCACAAGGGGCAGGGATTACTTTTGTGTTGAATGTATTTGCATTTTTTACTTTTGATTTAACTTTAATTAATTCAACCAAATATCTTCAGAAATATCTTCTTGAAAAAACAATGCCACCCACATCTCGGTGTACTGGAGGACTGTGAGTGAGTAAATTAGTAGCAATTTTTGGGTAAAGTAACGCATTAAGGAATATAAAATACAAGACAATATCCCTTTTAATTTAATATCATGAAAAGGCACAAATACTGGATGCAATATTTGTGTGCATGTTTTAATCATGGCCTATAAGTAACAGCAACAAAAACAGTATAAAAGGAACAAAACGCAATAAATAACAGAAGAAATGAGAATATGGTAAAAAAAAAACTGGCCCGCATCCTATTTATACTTTTGGAATCTGGCCCTCAAAGAAAAGTAGTTGAAGACCCCTGGTCTAGGCCATCTTTATGTAGAGCAACCATTCTTTTTTTCAGATCCTCAGAGAGTTCTTTGCCATGAGGTGCCATGTTGAACTTCAAGTGACCAGTATGAGAGAGTGAGAGCAATAACACCAAATTTAACACACCTGCTCCCAATTCACACCTGAGACCTTGTAACACTAAAGAATCACATGATACTGGGGAGGGAAAATGGCTAATTGGGAACAATTTGGACATTTTCACTTACGGCGCGGAACATGCGGAGCAGAGCGAACGTTTTAAATTAATTTGTATGAGAGCTGCGCTTGATGCTCACCTGTTGCATTGTGGGACCGACAGCGGGGCGGAAAGGGCAATGGGAGCAGCCGAGAGCATCAAAAAAGTTGGCCTCTTCTTGACTTTATGCAAATATCAAGCGGCAAATGCCGGGCGGCAGCCAATCGCTGTGAAAAGTAAATTAAACGCAGCAATTGTTCAATGATGATTTTAGTGATGTACAAATCCATCTATGTATACCTCAACAGTACTGCTTATAATAGAACAATTGATTTTGATGCTGTACAAACTTGGAAACAGCTCACTGAATGTATGGGCCTCGTATTATTAAAGATCTTTTCAGATTTATAAAATTACCATCCACCCATTTCTAATGGCCACAATGTTGTTGTTGGGAAATTACATTTCACATTCACATTTTAAGTGAACTATGACATTTATTTGATGTCCATTGCACGCACCTAAATCAAGCCAACATGAAATGTGTAATATTACATACAGGTCATTATTAGAGATTTAGTTTGGATAAAGTTGTGTGTAAAGTTTTTTTTTAATTCAAATTTTTTATTGTTTTTTATGAAAAGGGGTGAATTCAGGTTGGTAGGAAAACTTTTTGACACTCATATCAATGTCAAAAAGTGACCCAATTAACCTGAAATCACCAATATGAAGACATAAAACAGTACTTCATGTTACATATTGGTGCAAGGGTGTAAGTTTATTTGAAATATTACAAGTACACAGATAAACATGAAAAATTCAGCTATACATACTATAATGCAGAGTAGAAAACTATAAGAAAAAACAGCTATTTATTTGGATTATACCCCATTTTCCCACTGTATATCTGATAGTACATGATTTTCTTGGCATATACTAGTTATTGTGTACCTGACTTCTACCTTGTGTAGGACTTTTCCCTGTTACCATAGGCTAATCACCTCCAGTGGAAACCTAAAAGCAGCATTATGTTCGTGTGATTGATTCCAACATAAAAATAAAATGCACATTTACACTGTTTTTTATACAAGCTGTACACTCAGAGGCGTATTAAGACCTCATGGTGCCCCTGGGCAATAGCCCCAGAGGTGCCCCCCCATCCACCCACACGCAAGAATCCACTCATTAAAAGATTTACTATATATATATATATATACTGTATATTAAAAGATTTTATAAGAATGAAACTCAGCAGTTTACAATATACTATTTTACAAGAATTACACATTAACATGACACTTTTGTAGAATAGATCACAACAAAAAAAACTATTTTTCAACAAGAATTTTTAACAATTAGGCCTACAGTACTGTAGTTAAGGTGCATCTGCTTTCTGTTGTAATGTTACATTTCTTGTTTTGATGTAGTGAAAAAAATCACTAACAACATTTTTTTAACAGGTGTAAATGTTGTGCGTGCCACAAAGTGGGGGTACAGGGACATTATGGTTCCCAAACTGGGGTACGCGTACCCCCGGGGGTACGCCAGGTGATGGAGGGGGTACGTGAACAAAATCCTGAAATCTACTGTTTACTTAATTATAACGCACCTGACAATCAACCAGTCATGTTTTTCTCACAAGCTAAATATAAAGACGTGCTCCCTCTAGTGTACACACAGCAAAATAGTAGTCACGTAGTGCCATAAAAGGTCAAATCCATGACATCCAATCAAAAAATATGCGTCCACTCATGCGTAAGCACACGTCTTTACGTACCGCATGTAATTCGACTGCACGCGGCTTGGAACGAAGCAACAACTGCTTGTTAAATTAAAATGGATAAGTGGTTGCAAAGATATAGGCCCGCAGCCACAGAAAGAAAATGGACTCCCAGCAGCTCGGATGACCCACAGTCCTCTGACCACACCCCGGGTCCCTCCAACAGCACTTCGGCTGCAGGTGTAAATCAACCACCCGCTCCGGTTGACACCGACACAGATAGCGATGCATCGGAGACTACAGCGTCAACTCAGGTTCAGGAGTTCACAGAAAGACGATCAAAAAGGCGTAAATATTATGAGAAATACATTTCATATGGATTTACTTACATTGGCAGTGACGAAAATCCCCAAACCACAGTGCGTTATATGTGCAAAAGTACTCTCTCATAACTGCATGAAGCCAGCGTTTTTGCGCAGGCATTTAGAAACAAAGCATGCGACTTTTTTCGAAAGACAATTAAGACAACCCGGGAGTAGTAAGGCCCTTATAACAGCGTCAGAAAACCTTAATAAGAAAGGACTGGAAGCATCCTACATGGTGAGTTACAGAGTGGCTAAAACGGGCAAATCCCATACTATTGTGGAGAACTTAATTCTTCCTGCTGCAGCTGATATTGCGGGTATTATGCTTGGGGAAAAGCCAAAAAAAAAAAAATACAGAAGATGCCGTCATCAGACAACACAGTTTCACGTCGCATCGCTGATATGGCAGAAGACGTTTTAAAACAGCTATTGCTTCGCATAAAATCCAGCGAATTCTACGCTTTACAAATCGATGAATCAACGGATGTAGCTGGTTTGGCTCAGCTGCTGGCATATGTCCGGTATATTTATGATGGTTCAGTTATGGAAGAGATACTTTTTTGCAAACCGTTAGAAGGCAGAGCAACTGGAGAGGAGATTTTCAATGTTTTAGATGGCTTTGTAACATGATCACATGGACTTCAGTGGACAAATTGTGTGGGCATTTGTACTGATGGAGCGAAAGCCATGACAGGCAGGCTGAGTGGACTGGTAACACGTGTGCAAGCAGTTGCGCCCTGCGCGGTTTGGGTACATTGCAGCATCCACAGAGAAGCGCTGGCCACCAAAGGAATGCCTGGACGTCTTAAGGAAGTTTTGCAAGATGCTGTAAAAATTGTAAACTTTATTAAAGCAAGGCCTTTGAATTCTCGTTTGTTTTCTGCATTGTGCAATGAAATGGGCAGCGACCACGTCACATTGTTACTACATACTGATGTACGATGGCTGTCCAGGGGAAAGGTTCTCACACGAATTGTTTGAATTGAGGGATGAACTTAAAGCTTTTTTTATCGACCATCCCTTTGAATTGAGTAACCGCTTACATGACGAAGAGTGGCTTACAACATTGTCCTATCTGGGTGATGTTTTTTCCCGTCTGAATGAGCTGAACATCGGATTGCAGGGAGTTGCCACAACCATATTTAATGTACAGGACAAAACTGAGGCCATGATCAGAAAGTTTGCTCTCTGGACTAATTGCATTAACGAGAACAACACCGAAGCCTTTTCATCATCGCATGATTTTTCGCTAGCAAACGAACTCAGGCTTACTAACAGTGTTAAGCGTGACATAAAGAAACACCTTTCAGAGCTGTCTTCGCAGTTGCGCAAGTACTTTCCCGAGACAGACAATTCAAACACCTGGATTCGCAATCCATTCTCTGCAAACAGCACAGCGCACCTTCCTGTTTCTGAGCGAGAGAGTCTCATTGAAATCTCTACGACTGGCGCTTTGAGAATTGACTTCGCACAAAAATTACTGACAGACTTCTGGATAGCTTTGCATGCAGAGTATCCTGCCTTAGCCGATCGCGCTTTGAAAACATTACTGCCCTTCTCCACAACGTATCTTTGCGAGAGTGGGTTTTCAGCACTTGCCCACATAAAGAACAAATATCGACACAGACTCTGCATAGGGAATGATTTGAGACTCAGACTTTCTCCGATACAACCAAACATCACAGAGTAATGCAAGTCATTTCAAGCACATCCGTCTCAGTAAGCAGTGAGTCATTTATTTATATACGAGTCATATATCATTTATTGTTTGATAAAAGAAAATTACATGTATTTAGAATACAAATAAAAAAATGTTTGAGACCACAATTGTGACTGTAAGAAAGGGGGTATGCAGAATGATGTTAAATCCCTGGGGGGGTACGCCATTGTAAAAAGTTTGGGAACCACTGACCTACAGTATGTATAGTTTGCATGTATGTATCCACATTAGGGCACAATGGAACAATGTACAGATTTTCAGGACATTGGGACTTTAATTCACCAGATTACAATGTATAGCAAGGTTATTTAAATAAACGTTATTACTATTTTAACTGCTAGAGACGCACTAAACATACGGGTTTCATTGCACATACAGCTATTCAAACGCTATTTTTAAGCACAGTATGTGTATATTCTTCGTACAGACTCCTAAACGATCACATAAGTAACTTACTGCGATAAAAGTGTAACGTTACTCCACTAAAATGTACACACATGAATTGATTGCTATAGTGATGATGACACAGTTCTTCACTTTCACTTTAAAATGCAGGTTTGGACCTTAAATTGTGCCCTTACCTCCACATTGGCACGATACCAATTTATTTCTGACGCATGCCATGTATACCTTTATTAATCAGTGCTAATCCCCGCATTTTTAGTCGCCACTACAACAATGTGCTCTGCACCGTTCCCGCTTCCGTTAGTTTGAAGCTTAAGTGTAGGCCTACACGAAACTAAGACGACTCACCTCATAACACTCACTTGTCATTGACTGAATATTAGTGCACTCAAATCTATGTAACAAAGCAGATAACATGGGCGAGAATGTTGTCGGAGGTGTGTCGAAAAAGTGCGGGGGACAAAACCATTTTTATCTGAAAGTGGGGGGTATTCCCGCACATGGTGCCACACCTATTTAGCGCAGATGCATGACTTAAGTCTTAAAAAACAAGTGCTTATGTACATTTGTAATTTTTTTATTTTGTAATGCTGGTTTATTTGGTGCCCCTGAAGTCTTGGTGCCCCTGGGAACTCGCCCAATTGCCCATATGGCATATGGTTAATCTGCCACTGTGTACACTCACTACTTTACATTGTAGCAAAGTGTCATTTCTTCAGTGTTGTCACATGAAAAGATATAATAAAATATTTACAAAAATGTGAGGGGTGTACTCACTTCTGTGAGATACTCTAATTACTTAACATACAAAGTAATCATTTAGTAAGGTATAAAGAGAAAAGCAATGCCATGTTATTGGGACACAATAACAGCCACAAGCCCTGACCCGGTACTTTAAAAAGATAGCATTCCATTTATTTCTTTGGTTTTCTTCTTTGAACTCAATGGTTGAAATTTTTTAAGATCAATGAAAATCCACAACTGAAGAAAGCAAAGGATTTCTTATGAAAGAAGAGAAGATGAGCAGAACAATGGAAAGGCGGTGTATTCAATGTAGAGAGAGAGAGATGCCTGCAATTCTCACTCGTTCCCTTCATAAGCATCACTCATGTCTAACGAATGACCCTCAACAGAGCACCGGTGGGACAGAGATGTCATCAAACTGCTGTGCTAAATCACAAACACCATTGCTCAGCCTTAAATCTGCAGACCACAGGCTAAGAGAAGCTCCAGGGGAAAGCCCTGGCATCATGGCACTCGCTATTTTAGATAAGAACATTTTGATTTTTCTCTAATCTTCCCAGGAAATGTCAATGAAAGTGTATCTCTTCCATCCTAGGTAATGATGTCATGAAGACGGCAGTCCTATGTCATCTACAGATTATAGTAATTTATTTTCACAGAGAAACAGTCAGCTCTGACATTTTAACCCTCTGAAGTAAATTAATCCTACTATGAAGTCAACATTATATTTTTTTCATTTTTGAGTTAATGTCAACATGAAATCATATTCAGTCATACTTAATTTCTGCTCAGGGATTTTTGTGCATGATCATGTCTTTTAATCTGTCGAATCTTGACCTTCAAATCTCAAAATGTTAGAACTTGATCCACCTCTCTAGCAACTTTTTTTGAATGATATAAAAATGATCTTATTTTTCAAAATGGCTCCATCGAGCATCTGCCTACAGAGCACAACAACCGCCCAACATTCATTTTCTCCATAGGAATTTTTCAATAAAGCTCAAACCAACCAGCCAGCTCAAAAATGGAAACAAGTGAAAACAAATGAAAATTATAACAAGAAATACAGAGGCATTAAAGGATTGAAAAGCTTTTCCTATGAAGCAATAAAAATGACAATCAAATTAAAAATTGACTTATTGTCATAATATATAGTCATAAATAAACATGTCTTTTGTTGTGCGCAAGAATGTAAATAAATATTCAATTTAGAAAGACCAAATGTGAAATAAAAACTCAGTTGACTGCTTTTCTCAAAATATAGATGATTATATAATAAACATATTTTTATCAGAAATATGTCACGACTAGTACAATGAATTGTAAACACATTTTACTGCTGAACATTGTGATTACATGCTTGTGTAAAACACAAACCTCTAAAAACATTTTTTGCAGTGACATTGTAAAATGTCATTTTTAGTTCGTTTTTCAGAACCTCCTGATAAAGATCAAGCATTAGTGTGACCTCCTCCTCTCTGCAGTCTTGCAAAACACAGATTGTTATAACAGAGGGATCAAATATGAATTTAAATCTGTAGCTTTGATTAAAATTGAATTAATCATTGCAGGATCGTGGGGAATCAGATGCCAATCAAATTCAAGACCCTCAAGAGGACAGATCCATGCCATTAAACATTCATTCAGATAGGAATTATTTAAAAAAAACAAATTCTGTGTAAGGTTTTAACACAGAGCCTGCAACAATAATATAATCATGACATGTGCAAAGTAGATCGTCCACTTGAGATATACAGTACTCTAACCATTCATAAGTTATGAGTTACAGACTTAGGTGGTTCAAGAATCTGTTAAGGACAAAGGATTGTGTCCTTTAGTGAATATATATTTAAAACACTGTATGCTGACACACAGAGGCGTAATGAGCGAGATTTGAAGGCACAGTTCTCTTATATAGTTTAATTCACCCTCATGCAAACCAAAATATATCACTTCCTTTCTTGAGTTGAACACAAAGACATTATTTTATATTAAAATGCTGTCATGTTACTTATGAGGCAGCTGGCGAAGCTCCAACAAATTTACATTAAAAGGTCATTGATGCATAACTTGACAGTTGTGATCACTAAATTGTTGTAAAATAATCTTGTTACACAAAGAAAATAACAGCATATGGACTTAGAAAAACAGGTAGATGAGGATTTTCATGTATGCGTGAACTATTACTTTAAATAGCACACACATACATCTGACAATGATGAGGCATATGGTAGTAGAGGTGGAGCAGTGGTTTAAAATTTGATCTGTTACTTGAATTACTGCTTTTAGAGCAAAGCACATTCTATGTATACTCATGTTTCTGTCTCACTGTTAACAAACTCCTAATCCCTCCTCATGACGTTATCTCGTATCATCAGCTGTCTCCTTCTGCCATCTCTATATGTCCACACGTCTGTTCTTCCACACTTACATTGATGCTCAAACTCAGTTTATGTAGCCTCTAGTCTTCAATTATTTGAGTGAAGGCTAAAGTGAGAAATGGATCATAAACCTTTTAAAGAAATGAGGATTACGGCTATTATACCAAATGCTCGATTTATTCCAGTGCTTGCGAGCGCTCTAATGATGTTGTGAGCTATATTCAATTTTGGGTCATGCATCTAGAGGTTTTCTAATCCTTTTCTCTGCTGTTGACCCGCATAAATGTTTAATAGATTTCTGGTTAGAAAAATCAATGTTCAGAGTGAAATACTAGCCTATTGTACAGCCTAGTGCATACCAGTGTATGCCTTCCTTAAAAAAAGGAAGCACAATTTAAATGCCTTGCATTGTGGGTGTACAGATATATTTGGCAGCTTTTGGCAAATACAGTGTGACCGGCGGGCAGATTTAAGTAGCCAACTATGCCACCTAGGGACTTTCATCCAAGGACATAAGCACCCAGACCACTAGGGCACACAAACTCACAGTGACCCGGAAGGATGGAGACACATGTATAAGTCAAGAATATTAATTTATGATTCTAAAAATGCCTAAACGGCGCAATCATAAAAAAGACCATCATGGAAAGATTAAATGCAGCACATGCTTTGGCCCCTACAATCCACTACACAACAGGATCAGAACATACGACAGGAAACGTCTTGGTTACGGATGTAACCTCGGTTCCCTGATGGAGGGAACGAGACATTGTGTCGAACCGACAGAATGGGGTTTGTCTTGAGAACCTATCATCTTCTGAGTATTTAGAAAAGTCCAATGAAAATTGGCGAATGAAATTTGCATGCCGGGCTCCTCCCCGGATGTCCGGGTATAAGAGGGAAGCCGGCGTGCTCATTCATTCACCTTTGGTCTGAGGAGCCTAAAGCATCCTCCCCCGACCGCTGGGGTGGGCGGCCAGTGTTGTGGCATGAGGGACACAACGTCTCGTTCCCTCCATCAGGGAACCGAGGTTACATCCGTAACCAAGACGTTCCCTTTCTGTCGGTCTCTCGACGTTGTGTCGAACCGACAGAATGGGGTTCCTATGGAAGACGCCACAGCACTGAGCCGCGTCACAATCTCTGCGGAGCGACGTTGACTGGCCTGGGCGAGTCAGACGAACACGCTAACGCGAAATTATGACCTTCCAGTGGAGAGGAAGGGGGACCCAGAGCTTTCCACAAAAAGTTGGGAAGCCCCCTAACGCCGGCCGTCACGGGCGGAGGCCTGATTCTCTAAATGGCGAGAAGCCGCCCGGCACCGTACGGGCCACTGGGTAAGCATTATTCCCCCCTGGGGGGGAAAAACGCTGCAGAGGCCACTACCTACCGTAGGGAGGAATTAGTGGAGACACCACATGGTCTCACCATCAGGGGAGAACTCATGGGAGGAATGTGCGGACTGCAGGAGTTAACCGCAAGGTGGGAGTCCACCTGGGGAGGTCATGGGTTGCCAAGGTGGGAACCATTCATGAGGATACATCAGACGGAACAGCCCACGGAGGGGGGGTTACCACGTCTGGAGCACTAGGTCCGGTTAGAGCTATGTGGGAGATAACTCAACTGTTCCCCGGCCTAAAGGGGCAGGGCTGCTCTGCCCAGCCTGTCCCCTGGAAGGGTGCTTAGTGATGGATGGAATGCCTGTTCTTTACCCGAGGGGAAAGAAGTGAGGCGGGATCGCCACTGCTCCCCCCGGAGGGGGAAGGGCTTCCGCAGGCGTATGCCCTACCGGCTGCCGGTCCCACACCTTGCCAGGATGAGGGCTGACACCGGTTCCGCGCGTAGGTATTAGAACCTCACGGAGTTGTTAGGCATAGCCCAACCCGCAGCTCCGCAGATGTCTGCCAGAGAGGCGCCCTGAGCCAGCCACGAGGGGTGTGCCTCACCCCCAATGGGTAGGAAAAAAGATCGATATGCCCTAACGAGGGCATCCACGATCCAGTGCGCCAGCCTCTGTTTGGAGACAGCCCTCCTGCTGACCTCCGAAACAGACAAAGAGCTGCTCAGAGCTTCTGGGCTCTGCGTGCGGTCCAAGAAGAGGCGCCGTGCGCGTACTGGACACAGCACGGATAGGTTGGGTCTTCCTCCCCGGTGGAGAGCGCCTGCAGGTTCACCACCTGGTCTCTCGGGAGAGTGGTGGGAACCTTGGGCACGTAGCCGGGGCGGGGTCTCAAGATAACGTGAGAATCCCGGCCCCGAGTTCTAGGCATTCTGTGGACACGGAGAGTGCTTGTAGATCCCCTACCCTCTTGGAGGTGAGCGCCATGCGGAAAACCGTCTTTATCAAGACTGAGAAAGAGCGGTAACCCCGAGAGGCTCGAAGGGGGCGGGGCCTCTTGAGGCCCGCCACCTAGGTCGCAAGAGGGTATGGAGCGCGGATAAGGTGGTCACCCTCTCGCGCCCCTTAGGAACCTAATGACCAGGTCGTGCTGTCCCAGAGGCTACCCAGCATTTGGGTCATGATGAGCAGCTGTAGCGGCTACATACATTCCCAGTGTGGAGGGGGAGAGGACGGGACAGCCCGTACCCGACCGAGCAACTCCGCGGGTCTTCTCGCCGAGAAGAGCACCAGGACGAGAAGAGGCACCACCTATGGGCGTATAGCCGCCCAGTGGCCGAAGCCCTAGCCTGAGTGACGTCCCAACCGGACAGGGGGTGGGTCACTCAGGATCTCCTCGTCCCATCCAGACATGGAGAAAAGGTTTTGCCTGGGATGCCGTAAAGTGCCCCTTCCCCTGAGGAAGCTGTCCGCCAGGGGGAGCGGCCGGGGGGGAGTTGTTGTCAGAGCCTCAGCTCCGAGAACCAAGTCCTGGTTAGGCCGAAGGGGCGTAACTAGTACCACTTGATGCTCCTCTTCCCTGGCCTTGCACAGGCCCTGTGCAATGAGGCTCACTGGGGGGAAGCGTACTTCCGCTTGTCCCGCGGCCAGCTGTGCGCAAGGGCATCCGTGCCGAGGGTACCTCGGACAGGGAGTACCCAAGCGGACAATGGGAGGAGTTCGGGGAGGCAACAGGACCACCTGTGCCTGGCCAAACTGCCCCCAAATGAGCCGGCTGCGCGGGGAGGGAGTCGCCACTCTCCGCAAGGCGTCAACTGACGAGAGAGCACATCGGCTGTCTGGTTCAGGAAGCCTGGGATGTGTGTGGCTCACAGGGAGCTGATCACCTGCTGACTCCAGAGGAGGAGGCGTCGGGCGAGTCATGTTAGCTGCTGTGAGTGAAGAATATGCCACAGCAGCTGTGCTGTCCGACCGGACCAGCACGTGCTTCCCTGCACGAGAGGAAGTCCCTCAATGCAAGTAGCACAACCCACAACTCTAGGCAGTTGAATGCCAACGCAGGCGGGGGCCCGTCCACCGCCCGACACTGCTTGCCCGTTGCACACGGCACCCCTTAGGGTGTGTCGGCAGAAAAGCGTGTGACCAACGCCTGCTGCCGGTGTGCCACGCTCTCCAAGAAACTTGACTCTGCCGCCAGTGTTGGAGCGGTCGTATATGCATCGACCCGAGGGGGAGGGCCACCCCCGCCGAGGATGCCATGAATCCCAGGAGCCTCTTGTTACAGGGGGACCGCTGACTGTCTGATCTCAGGCAGTTCAACACTGACCGGGCGCGCTAGTCCTCGCGCCCCCCCCCTGGGGATGAGCGGGGCCGCTCATGAGGACAGAGTCGAGTTCCATACCGAGAAAGAGGATGCTCTGCACCGGGGAGAGCTTGCTCTTATCTCAGTTGACCTGTAGCCCCACCGATCTAGGTGCCGGAGCACCAGGTCCCTGTGTGTACACCACAGATCTCGAGAGTGTGCCCAAACTTGAGCCAGTCATCGAGATAGTTAGTACCCGCACACCTCCTTCCCAACGGGGAAGGAGGGCGGCTTCCACAACCTTCGTAAAGACTCGTGGAGACAGGGACAGACCGAAGGGGAGGACCCTGTACTGATATGCCCGTCCCTCGAACGCGAACCGTCGGAACGGCCGATGTCGAGGGAGGATCGAGACATGAAGTACGCGTCCTAGGTCGATTGCCACGAACCAGTCCTGACCCCTGACGGACGCCAGGATGCGCTTCTGCGTGACCATCCTGAAAGGCAGCTAGTGTAGGTGCCTGTTCAGAACACGCAGATCCAAGATAGGGCACAACCCTCCGCCTTTCTTGGGGACAATGAAGTACGGGCTGTAAAACCCGCTGAACACCTCGGCCGGTGGGACGGGCTCGACCTCCGCCCGAAGTACGGGGGCATCCCTGCCTCTGACTGAGGTAAAAAAAGGGGGCCCCGGAACTTGGGCGGACGTGTAGCGAACTGAATCACGTAGCCGAGACGGATCGTCTTCCTCAGCCAGCCTGACAGTCTGGGCAGGCTCCCAGAACTGTGACAGGGGGACTAGAGGTTGATCTGCTTCATTGCCCCCTCGGAGGGTGGTTCGATGGCTAGCAGTATGGATTCCTTGCCGGGGGAGGTCCCCCGGGGAGGAGATCGGCTCTGCCATATTTCCTGCCTGGCGACTGCGCAGCTCAACGCACTGTCTGACTGAGAGTGCTGAGGGCTGGTGTTTATACTCGACATTGCGCTTTGCCATGACGCAACGTCGAGTTTGCCGTTCACCATCGTGCAGAGGGTGAGAGCGGCTGTGGTAACCCAGAGAGAGAGGAAACTCTCCTTTTTGAGAGTAAGTGGGCGCCAGCCCCCTGGAGGGGGCCAGGAGATGGAGGGACGGGGCAGGAACCGTCCCTATCCGACCTCCCAGCGCTGTGGCTGGGGTCGGGCCCAATGGTAGCCTCGATCCCCCTGAGGGGTTCCCATGACAGCCGCTGCCCGCGGCTGCTGATGGGGCGATGGTCTCCTCTTCGCTGTCTCCTCCCGGGGGGCCACCTGAGTGGGGGGCACCAGAGCCGGAGGGCGTCGAAGAGGACCAGGGCTGCTGGCAAGCAGACAGTGCACGGGACTCGATGGCCGAGGTGGCCGAGTTGCGGCACGGAGGACTGCTTCTTACTGTCGAGAACCCTCCGGGGAGGCCGCGTGTGGGTCTCGCGCCCCCCCGACGGGCGGGGGGTGAGCGGGGCTGCTGCGGCTCGACAGTAACACCAACCAGCCCCCCCTTGCGAGACGGGTACGTCGAGAAAGCGGACCTTCTCAGCGTTACTCATCTGCGCAAGTATCGGCCAGAGGAGTTTCTCATGGACCACAAGTGTGGACATCGTCCGACCCAGGGCCCGCGTGGTCACCTTGGTCGCCCATAGAGCGAGGTCGGTGACGGCACGGAGTTCCTGCATAAGCGCTGGGTCGGTCTTACCCTCGTGGAGCTCTCTCAACGCCCTGGCCTGGCAGGAGCCATAGCGTGGAGAGAGGAGGCAGCTTGGTCCGCCGCAATGTAAGCTCTCGACACCAGAGATGCCGAGACACCACATGCTTTGGACTGGAGTCTAGGTTGATCCCCCCCCATACTCCACCTGGGGGACACCGACGCATCCTCCAGCTGTCTCAACCTCGAGGGAAGAGAGGGTGACAGAACTTTGTTTGACGTGAAACGTGCCGGAAAGGGGCGTTCCAGGTCTTACAAAGTTCCTCATGCACTTCCGGTAAACACGGCACTGAGGGCGGGCGCGGCTTGGAGCCGCGCTCAAACCCGAGGCGCCATGTAGCCAGCCGCGAGCGCTGGGAGAGGCAGTGCGGGCACTGCAACCCAACACTCACGGTGGCCCGGGAAAGCATGGCCGACATCTCGACATCCGCTTTTTCCTGGGCTCGACCGCCAGAGGGAGGGTCCCCGAAGAATCGTCGGAGTCGGATGGCAGTACGTCACCCCCCCGATGCTGCAAGAGACCTCTCATCATCACGCATCGTGTCCGAATACGTGATTGAGGAATAAGAAGGCGGACCGTCTTTTTGGGGAACGGTCAGACGAGCGAAATGAGTTGTGAACGGTCCGTGAGCCGTGGCTGGCGGATTATCGCTCACAGTAATCCTCATATCACCCTCACTGCTTGCCATAGCGGACGGCAGGGCCATAGTCCTGCCGCCACGGAACGGGGAGCAAACGAGGTGGTGGCTGAGTGAGTGTGATTGATCGATGAGTGTGTTGCACCCATGAGAACAGCGGGACAAGCCACGCTGGAGAAATTTGCTCTTTTAGAAAAGGAAATTTGCTCGAACACCTCCGGAACTGCCGAGACGCCCAGGGGAGAGTCACTGCAGGAAGGGACCGTCCGCTGTCCACGTCGTAGATTCCAGCAGAAAGAATGATCACCCAGATTGTAGAGAAGCTCACCAGATGCGTAGGCTCTGAAGAACAAAAGGTGAATGAAAGGCTTCCCTCTTATACCCGGACATCCGGGGAGGAGCCCGGCATGCAAATTTCATTCGCCAATTTTCATTGGCCTTTTCTAAATACTCAGAAGATGATAGGTTCTCAAGACAAACCCCATTCTGTCGGTTCGACACAACGTCGAGAGACCGACAGAAAGGGAACCATAAACACACTGGAGAATGAGCAATTTTGCAGATACCTTTGGTTACCCATAATCGGTGATGCATATAATTGTAACATTCAGCATATAGTCATGAAAACACTGAAAACCAATTCTTTTACAGATACCTCTTAGTTACCCACAATCGGTTGTAGCTGGTAATCAGAACATGCAGCATGTAAACAAGACGTTCAGCATATAATCATGAAAACACTGAAAAATGGTTAGTTTACAAATACCTCTTAATTACCCACACTTGGTTGTAGCATATAATCAGTGTTCTCATAAGAGGATGTAGGAGGCTGAGGGCAACAGCCAAAGAAGAATGTTCATAGGGTTAAGGGAGTAGTATCTGACTGCAATATCGAAGGCTACACTCTCAGGACAGCATTTCTAGGATCCTGCGACAATCAGAATCAGAATCAGAAGAGCTTTATTGCCAAGTGTGCTTGCACACACAAGGAATTTTGTTGTGTTGTGTTGGAAGCTTCTAGTACAGACATTCGACACAATGACAATACAATATAATACGATTTACAGTCTAAAAGATTCTAAAATATGCATATATAAAATAAAGACTATTTTACAGAAAATGGGGGATAATAACATAAGAGACATTGTATAGGGTAGTATATAGTAGAATATACATATTAACAGATTGTATGTACACTTGTGCAAATGGATAATGTAGTAAGTAGAGGTAGTGTTATAAACATGTAGAAATAAAATGTAGATATAATAAGGCACAATAGTGCACACTATAGGAGTAGTGGAAGTGGAAGTGACGAGTCGAGTGCATTTCCAGAATGGACGACAATCAGAGTGTGAGTGTCAAATTTGAATTATTTTTTATTAGTTCAACATTAAAAACGTTTAACATTTTATTGGAAAGTTAATGTAGCCGAAGTGAGTTGCTAAATAGTCTTGAATGCAATATATAGCCACAATATAAGCTCCTAATGCTAGAAAACGAGTTGTAAGTATATTCGTTTAGCGAAACTGTAGCACGACTGGCAAGCTTAGATTTTACCCCTACTGAGTTTATGTTGATTTTGTGACTATGGGATGATTATTAATTCTAGACCTAGCCAGCACAATAAACTGTAGCACTCTTCGTTGTGAAACCTTGTCAATTACTCATTGTTTTTCCATTTTAAGTAATTTAAATTAATCTTAATGTTTTAATAGTCTCGTGCTCAAAGCCAACTTGTTAATCCCACGATGCATGTCTCTTCATTTTGACACTGTTTCTATAATATTGATTGTTACATTTGACATCATAATAATTGACTTAAAATACCATGTGCTAGATTTTGTAATGTACTGTGTAGTCTATTCAAGGAAACGGCTCAGTGCAGCAGTAGTAAGATAAAAGATTAATAAATAAATTGGTCAAGTACTAGGCTTCGGCCTAATTTAAGTCTATTTATTTATAAAAAAAATGGTTTTTGTGTGTGTGTGTGTGTGTGTGTGTGTGTTCAACTGTTCAGTTGTGATTTTACATAAACACAATCTTAAATCTGCGCCCAGAGTCATCATTGTGTCTTCACTCTAGGCTTGAAATGTGGTTGATCTAGTGACTGAAAAGGCTATACCATGATTTCTTGTTTATTTTTATTTTTTACTTATATATTATGCTTAGTCACAATAATTACTCAACATTCAGCTGTTAGCAATAAGGTTTAATTGCATGAAATATCATATTTGGGTGTAATAAATCTTTTAAAAACTAATTAGAATTGGGTGGATATACTGTCTTAAACCCTATTCGCACGGGATTAGTATTACCAGGGGACCTCTAGTCATTTGTAATAATTGCAGAGATTGTCTGTGATATTAATCCCGTGCGAATCGGCCATGTCTGTAATTTGTAAAGTAAAAATTCCCCCACAAATTACCTACCATATTTTGACGAACACGGAGGTCCTGTGATAATATTAGTCCCGTGCGAATCGGCATCTCTGTGATTTGGCGGGCTCATAAATAATTTTTCAAGGTTTTATCCACCGTTTGAGAATAATGGAGGCTGTTTTGAAGTGTTTTGATATTATTTTGGTTGCTGGGTCATTTCCATATACATTGCCAAAACTGTTGTTTTCCCATTTATTTATTTATCATGGAAACGCTTGTAACATTGTCAGCATTTGAAACCCGTGATCGCGAACCGGACAGAAGATCACCGCGTTCGCGGGTCTCAAATGCTGACAGGTACGGCCATATATCACTAAACACCATACGACTATAGGCTATACAAGCTATACGCAAAGCCTTGCCATCACATCCGGGAAATAAGTCAGTAAATTTGAGTAAAATCACAGGCTTCACTTATCTTGTGCGAATGCGTCACATGAAATACAGATGTGGGGAGGTCATTTATAAATCACACGAGGTCCCCAGATAATACTAATCCTGTGCTTTTTCGGTCCTCAAAAACTAGGGTCCTTGGTATTACGGTTCTTTCCTAACTCTGATTCGATAGATGGCGCTGTAAAAACCAATTAGGGTCCTAGAAGTGCGGTCCTGAGAGTGCAGCCTCCGATATTGCAGCCAGATAATATTGAGTAAGGCCTAAATCACACTCTCTACAGTGCCCCACCCGACCAAAACAAATAAAACACTCACACGTGACTATCACGGCAACCCAAATCACGCCAAAAGACCCATGCCATATGACCAGCTACTTGGATGGCCCACCTACGGCGCTAATTACGCTGCCCTCCCACAAAGCACTAATAGAGGGTATGCACGTGTCGTCACTTTCCCACGTGAGCACGCCGGAACGCGCCTGCTTGAGTGGTAAAACACTGGGCAAAATGAATGGTTATAATATCATTAAACGCAATTCCGTGCAACATTTCAGTGTCTAAGAACACCTGATTCCTTTGTAAGTCATAAGGTAGTCGTAAGGATCACCGTCGAGTCCAGCTGCTTGTAGTTTCAGCAAATAATTGCGCGTTTTAGTCCCGGTTTTTTGTTCCTCCTATTGAATGCAGCCATTTTGCCTTAGTTTTACCACTCAAGGGTGCGTGTCCCGGCGTGTTCACGTGGGAAAGTGACGACACGTGCTTACACTCTATAGAACAGGAGAAGATATTACATCTGTTGATCAATGCGTAGTCAGAAATACCGGAACAATGAGGGAAACCGGGACGTAAATCCTCAAATGACAACGAAAAAATGAGACAAAGTAACACGAAACCAGAACAAAACCAAACAAGGCAAAGTAAAACAAACCAGGTAAAACCAAGCAAAAAGAAAACTAAAAACAAACCAGCAACGTAGTGTGGGTCCGTACGGGCTACCAAACGAACCACTTTAGGGTTTGTAATGAGGACATGCCTCTAACATATGGAGAAAGCCATTTGGTATACAGACCCGCTCTGCGCTCCCACTGCAAAACATAATAACAAAATAGGGGGTCACGAATAACTAAAGCAACCCGTCAAAACCAAGCAAATAACTCTCTCATACCTGGGTAGTTGGAGACAAGCAGACAATGACCCGAACTACACGAATCCACAGTAGGGGTTCAATCTTCAGCTGGCTGGCAGGAGCTGCCACTGGCATGTCACTCGACCCGCCACTTAACAGCTAAAAAGAGCCAGAAGATGCACCGATTTTCACGCGTTCCCACAGCTCTTCTGTGTACAATTTTTTAATATTTTTTATTTTGCATTTGTTTATATGGATGTCTTCTTGTCCATGAGAAACATGTTGTGTGGGGGTTTTGCATTTTAAAGCACTCAATACGGTGAGAACAACTGGCAGGTGGTAGTTGTCCTGTCAGCTAAACGGAGCCAGAAGATGCGCAGACTTTCACGCGTTCTCGCAGCTCTTATAAATACAAATTAAATATTTTTGTATTCTGCATTTGTTCGTATGGATGTCTTCTTGTGCATGCACAACATTTATTTGGAGTTTTTGCATTTTAAAGCGTTCAAAGTACGGTGAGAACAACTGGCAGGTGGCAGTTGCACTGTCAGCTAAACAGAGCAGGAAAAACCACTGGCTTTCACGCCTTCCCACAGCTCTCATAAATACAAATTCAATAATTTTTATTCTGCATTTGTTCGTATGGATGTCTTTTTGGGCATGAACAACATTTTGTGTGGAGTTTTTGCATTTTCAAGTGCTCAAAGTACGGTGAGAACAACTGGCAGGTGGCAGTTGCACTGTCAGCTAAACAGAACGGGAAAAACCACTGTATTTCACGCCTTCCCACAGCTCTCATAAATACAAATTCAATCATTTTTATTCTGCATTTGTTCGTATGGGTGTCTTTTTGGGCATGAACAACATTTTGTGTGGAGTCTTTGCATTTTCAAGCGCTCAAAGTACGGTGAGAACAACTGGCAGGTGGCAGTTGCACTGTCAGCTAAACAGAGCCAGAAGATGCGCAGACTTTCACGCGTTCTCGCAGCTCTTCTGTATAGAAATTATAATATTTTTTTATTCTGCGTTTGTTCGTATGGATGTCTTCTTGTGCACGAGCAACATTTTGTGTGGAGCTTTTGCGTTTTAAGGCTCTCAAAATACGGTGAGAACAACTGGCAAGTGGCAATTGACCTGTCAGTTAGCAGAAACAGAAAATGCGCCGACTTTGATGCATTCCCACAGCTCTCCTGCATAGAAATTATTTATTAATTATTTATTATTATTAATTAATTCATGCATTCATGACATCAAGACTAGATTACTGTAATGCACTGTTAGGTGGTTGCCCTGCAGGCTTATTACAAAAACTCCAATTGGTCCAAAACGCGGCAGCTCGAGTTCTTACACGTACAAAAAGTATGAACATATTAGCCCGGTTCTGTCAACCTTGCACTGGTTACCTATAAAGCATCGCTTTACCTTTAAAATCTTGCTTATTACCTATAAAGCCTTACATGGTTTAGCTCCTCAGTACTTGAATGAACTCCTTTTGTATTACAGTCCTTCACGTGCATTACGCTCTCAGGCGTCCTGTCAGTTGGTAATACCTAGAATTTCAAAATCAAGTGCAGGTGGTAGATCCTTTTCCTATCTAGCGCCTAAACTTTGGAATAGTCTTCCCTGCACTGTCCGGGAGGCAGACACACTCTGTCAGTTTAAATCTAGACTAAAGACGCATCTTTTTAATCTTGCATACACTACTCTTCCATAATATAAATCTTCAGAGGGTTTAGGCTGCATTAGTTAGATCAACCGGAACCAAAAACACAACTGATGTACTTGTTGCATCAAAGAGTACAGAACAGTACTCTACTCTCAGCCAGTCTTGTCTCATTGTTCCAAGGTTACCACAGCGAGCAGGATGCAGTTCATGGCCTGACCTGATGGTAGAGCGGAGAATGGGAAGTGGGGACCTGACAAGAGCTGAGATGATAGAGCTGGATAAAGAAGGACGCGGTCTCTTGACATGTCTTCACCACAAAATTTCAAATGCTATTAGATTATTAATGATAATCTTAAACTATAATTTATTTTATTATTAAGTTTATTTATTTTATTTAGCCTTGTTGTGCAAGTTCTCTGGAGCTTGTGCAGAGGCAGCAGCTTTTGCCAGAGGGGAACTGGAATCCCCTGGTTGGGCCTGGGTTCTCCTGAGGTTTTTTTTCTCGATTAGAGTTTTGGGTTCCTCGCCACCGTTTGCATACTGTTTTTGCACTATCTGCCTGACCGGGGGGGCTGCTTTAGAATTTTAAAGTTTTACTTAATTAATATTGCATATAGGAATTTATTATCTGTTATATTTGACCTGTGCTTCTCTCTCCTTTATCCTAAATGTGTGCTCTCACTGAGCGTGTGTGTGTGTGCGTACTTGTCTGTGTACGTACGTGTGTGTGTGTGTGTGTGTGTGTGTTGTGTGTGTGTGCGTGCGCATCCGTGTGTGTGTTGGTGCGTGTTGTGTGTGTGGAGTGTTTTGTGTGTGGGTGTGTCTGTCTTCTGTGTTTCAACCTTTTCTTGTTTTTGCAGGTACAACTTTGATTGTTTTGCTTGTAGTCAATGTGTCTCATGTGCAGCTGCTTTGTAACAATGAAAATTGTAAAAGCGCTATATATAAATAAAGTTGAGTATTCTGCATGCATGAATGCTTGCACTACACAGGCTTCCTGCTGAGAAAAAAATGTCAGATAAAAATTGTGGAGACTTCCACAGTGTAACAATTCATTGGTCAAAACACAGTTCTTTGAAATTATGAAATTTAAAAAGGGCGTTAAGTGTTCGTGATATTTTACCGGACTGTAGTTTTATGAATCCACCAGGAGCAAACATTCACAACAACACTTGGTGCCTTGGGACAGCTATGCATCCCCACTGGCGCACACGTTACACTTTTATCACCACGCTGATTACAATAATTAGTAACCAGCCGGTCACTTACAGGGCTCGGCCTAGGACAGACCATTCACACCACCACCAAGTGGTGAGTAATCTAGTGTGGTACACGTCAAAAACAGTTACTGCGTCTTTAAATGGAGCGCTCACCACACAGGAAATGACGTCACGTCACAGCGCTCTGCATATGCGGAAGTGCGAGTTTTGCTGTACTGTGTGTACATTCTGCTATGTTTATATGTGATTGAGGACAGACTGATCGTTTGTAATGTCTGTGCCGTGTCTGCACAAAGTGAGTCGTCTATTTGAGCGCTATGAGGAGTATGTGAAGACGAACCCAGCGGCCACGGCTCATGTGGAGAGCGCAGTGCGCACTCTCAGTTACCTGATCGCAGGTGAGAAACTCACAAAGTGAAAGTAAACGCATTCTTTGACACTTTGTCAACGTGTACCCGATTTATCTGTTTGTTGTGTTAGAGTGTTATATGCTCCACTTGTTTGTAGTTTGTTGATTTAAGTTCATATAATGTGTAAGGAAAATTCTGTATGTTTGGAGCTGCAACTGGTTACATTTCTGTCAAGGTTTTGAAACAGCTTTGAACTTTTTGCAGTTCACTTAACGTTTAATAGTCCTGCGATATTAAGTAGTGTTGCAGCTGATATAAAGTCACAAATACTGAGAGTATAGCTTTACTATGACAAAATGTTGCACGTCAGTAACGTTACGTCACACATCTGTCACTTCCATACCATAAGATACCAAACCACATCATGCTAAACTTTTATTGTTATCTCATTTATATTACAAAGTTTTATTCCACCTTAAGATAACAATTGTATATTGCACTTTGCATTTTTACCTTCCTTACATTATTTACAGATATTTATTATGTACTGTGTTATTTACAGGTCGCTTCTCTGACTCTCATGAACTCTCCGAGTTGGGTAAGATTCACTGCTTTATGTCATGCGTTTACATTTTAGTTTTATGTTTTTATATTCTATAGACGAGGGCAATTAGAGATTATGCTGGAAGTGATAGTGAAGAGAGGTTCTGGGATCAGGATTTTAACTTGAGTCACCACAGCACAGTGTAGGTTTCAGAGTCCCATCTCACAAAGTCTGGCCATTCTCTGAACAACATTTCTGATAACATTAATTGTAAATCATTAATTGGGTTACATGTTATTTTACATCGTTCGTGGTGTGCAATAAAGTAATACTTTTTAACTGCATCTAATCATTGTGTTGTTGTTATTTGGAGCTGCCTCTACTTACACAATGTTATGTCATTGCTAATAATGATTAGTCATAGTAACATGTCTATTGTAATATATGTGTATTGTTGAACATGGACAAAGGAAAATAAAGTGTAACTATATAAAGTGTTGATGAAGAATTTTCCTGTATTCTTTGTATTTCTCTGTTCTATTCACAGTCTACTCTGCATCAAACCTGCTTGTGCTTCTGAATGATGGCATCTTGAGGAAGAATCTGTCTCGGGCGTTGCCTGTGGTAATGCATGTACCTTCACACCATAACCTAAAAGGGATAGTTCACCCAAAACTGAAAATTCTGTCATCATTTACTCGCCCTCAGATTGTTCCAAACCTTTATAAATGTCTTTGTTCTGCTGAACACACACAGGAAGATATTTGGAAGGAAGATATTTGGAAGAATGTCAGATCTCATCCCCCATTGACCCCCATACTATTTATTTTCCCTACTATGGCAGTAAATGGGAAATGCGATCTGACATTCTTCCCAATATATTCCGGTGTGTTCAACAGAACATAATAAATTTAAACAGGTTTGGAATAATCTGAGGGTGAGTAAATGATGACAGAATTTTCCTTTTTGAGTGGGTATCCCTTTAACTATGCCTCAATCCAGTCATAAATTTTTTATTAACATCTATTTTAGGTTGTCTTATCATGTGATACAAATACAAAGGTTACATGATCCGATCACTCAAACCACATCACAGCTGTAGTGTACTGTAAATGCAAATTCTCCCAAATGCATTCCGGATCCAGTGAATGCCCACCCACTGACCTGTCAATCAACCCTCAATCATCCAGCTTTGCTTAAAATATCTACCCAATGGAAAAGGGATAGTTCTTATTTGTTCACCCTGCATGACTTTCTTTTATTTGCCGAACACAAAAGAAGATATTTAGAAGCATGATGGAAACCAAACATCATTGGATTTCTGGAAACAAAACCACTGTGACATTTCTCGAAATATCTTCTTTTGTGTTTTCATTGATATGAGAGTGAATAAATGATGAAATAATTAGTGCAAACTGTCCCTTTAAGACTTCATCTTATGTGCCTCACATAATACCTGAGATATTACATACTGTAAGTTAATACAGGCATAACTAAAAAGGGATTCATTTCGCATACCTTTACGCTTAATGTTTCATGTTGCAGTGAAATTCAAATTTGTAAACAACAGAAAATCTGGTCGGACACATAGAAATTGCACGTAAACATCAGGTGTAAATGGCCAGGTGTAATCCGTCTCACCTGACCACTTCGAGACAGGTGTTAATACCCCAGCCTCAATTTCCTTGCAATGCTTGCGTAGGACAGAGAGCATGTGCTGTTGGCATGGTAACCACTATAGAGTTATAGAGGAATGAGAGTTGTCAATTGTGGAACTTTAGAAAAGCACAGTCTGTCTCTGCTTCAAGAGAGAACATACAAGGGAACTCAAAGCCACAGCTTTTTTTGTCTTGCCCTTGTTTATTTCAAAACATTTGGCCTAACCCTGTTTCACTGTTCTACAACACACTTCATTGTTATCCACCTTTTGGTCCAGCTCATGACAGCCCTCATTGGCTTGCGTATGGGCGATACGTGAAATACGACAGACCCCTTCCGACCAACAGACACATTTCCTCGAGCAAGCGAAGTCTACAGAATGCTTGTGCTTGAGAGACATATTTATCTTTGCGCTTGCCATTGCCAGTGTAAAGGAATAAACACATTTAAAGACCGAGCTACTTTCAGAGCGGCAATAAACGCCAGCTCTCAGCCATGGGAATAGGACAAATGGCTTTGCGTTCACAGCCCAGGGCTCTCGAGCCGTGACCTTAATGGACCTCCTCAGAGGCCATTTGAGTTTATATTGAGTTTGTGATAGAGCAACTAACCTCTTATGCTTTTGGACCAAGCATTCAGCAAAATGACAAACATATGTGTGCTTTGTCCTGATTTGTTTGTGTGTGTGTGTGTGTGTGTGTAGTCTCTTTCCCAACACAAGCTGCTAACCTGGTTGTCGGTTCTGGAATATGTGGAGGTGTTCACAGAGATGGCGGCCCGTAAACTGTGGGGGGAAGCTGGACGCTGGCTCGTCATTGTTCTGATTCAGATTGGCAAGTAAGTGTTGAGGTGGCTTAAAGGGGTACAAAAATGTATGTTTACTTAACGTGTGAAAGCCCTGTAAACTGTTAAAAAGTAGTTGATATGTGTTTCCAAGGCATGCAATTCAGCTTTGTGTGAGGAACACATTTATATTGACATTATTCACTGAAAAAAGTATAATCACCCCAATGGAAATCTGCCTGTCCAATGTATTTTTGATTAACTTCTAAAAAACATACAGGTTTGTACGGGTTTAATGACGCGTGTGAGGAAACAATGACAAAATATTGATTGTCTACATAATCAATTATTTTTTACATTAAAGGGACAGTTCACCCCAAAATGCTGTCGTCGTTTACTCGCCTTCAAGTTGTTTCATATTTGTATAAATTTCTTTGTTCTGGTGAACACGGAGAAAGATATTTGGAAGAATGCTTGTAACAGTTCTTGTCCACCATTGACTGCCATAGTAGGAAGAAATTCAAAATTTCTTTGTTGTGTTAAACTCAGAAGAAGATATTTTGAAGAATGTAGTTCTGTGGCACTTTTGACTACCATTATAATTTTTCCTACTATGGTAGTCAATGGGGTCCAAGAACGGTTTGGTTATAAGCATTCTTCCATGTATCTTTCTCTGTGTTCATCAGAACAAAGAAATTTATACAAATATGAAACAACTTGAAGGTGAGTAAACGCCAATAGAATTTTCATTTTTGGGTGAACTATCCTTTTAAGCCAGTGGTTCTCAAATTGTGGTACGCGTACCAGTAGTGGTACTTGACGAGACCCCTGGTGGTACGTGACACGACAGAAAATTAAAATCTCTACATATTCATTTACATTTCATGTTTTAAATACAATTTAAAATGTGTAATACATGATTGATAAATATGGAATACATCTTGGGCTATGTGCAATTTTAATATAGTTTTTTGAATTATTGTTTATTTATCATTGGTCGATGTAACTCAGGCACGTGACAGACAGCTCGAACGCAGAGCAGGAGCAGACCGACGCTTGTGCGTCTCTCACTCTCTCTCCTCCGATGAGCTGCATGTAAATTAAGCTTCATATGTATTTTTTCACTTGAACCGCTGTTTAAAGCTGTTGTTATTGCTGTAAAGTGGTAATTCTACACGCGTCTGCATCTACTCAAGGTTTAATCAATGAAGCGCATGTTGCGATTTAGTTTTGATGCACCGCTTTGACAAACTGCTGCAGTAAAGTGTGAGTCTCTGTTTGTTATATACAGCTGTTCTCTTGATGTTTAGGTATACGTATATTTATTTATCTTCTGTGTGAAATATTCTTTCCACATGGTTTGTCTTTAATATAGATTTGTAGTCTTTCCCCACAAAGATAATAAATCTCCCTTAAAAGTCATTTACAGAGCCCTGTTTACTGTGCACAACAGAAAAGTGTTTTGTGTCCACTATTATTGCTGACTAACTTGAAAAACATGGAAAAAAGTTTTCTTTAGTTTGAAAACAGCTGGTAAATAAAAAAGTGTTTGTATTATTAATAATAAATTAGAATTGAAGGACGAGGTGTAAAAATAAAGTTTCACAGCTCTATTGTTAATTTAAGTGTTTATTCGTAGGATTTTCTATGGCGGTCATTAGGTGGTACTTGGAACAACTCATTTTATGAAAGGTGGTACTTTACTGAAAAGTTTGAGAACCGCTGCTTTAAGCGATTACTGTCTTTATTAGGACTGCACGATATTGAAGAAAAATTAAATGCACTATAACTTGATCATGCTATAGACGATATGCGATATGATAATGCTTTAAGTCTGTAAAATCAGTTCAATATATTTACTTATAAAATAAATTTAAATGTATTAAACAAAAAATTATACAACCAACATACATGTTTTAGCCTAAACTTTGATTAAACATAACTTTTCAATTTTTTCATTTTGTAATATGCACATTTGCAAAATTTTGATAATTTTGATATATTGTGCAGCTCTAGTCTTTATTTTTACAGTGAAGTCTGTGCAATTGATCGTAATTGTCAATTTTGACACACTTTTTTACTAAAACAAAATAATTGAGTGGCATTTCATTTGACAGGGATCAACAACGGCGCAGCGTTTTACATGTATTTTTATTAGTTTTTTATTCAAGTTAAAAAGACAAGATATGTTGTTTCAATAGTCAGTGAGAAAAGGGTGATTTCAATGCTTGCAAAAATAATCGGGATTATATTTTTTGTCATATTCGAGCAGCCCTATTACATTGCATTTTAACAAAAATAAAAATTCTGTCATTATTTACTCACCCTTGAGTTGTATAAAATCTGTATATATTTCTCTATTCTGATGAACACAGAGAAAGATAATTGAAAGAATGCTTGTAACCAAACAGTTCTTGGACCCCACTGACTACCATTGTAGGAAAAATTACACTGGCAGTCAAAAGTGCCGTGTGCTGTCCAACATTCTTCAAAATATCTTTATACTATGGTAGTCAATGGTAGACAAGAACTGTTTGGTTAAAAGCAATCTGCCAAATATCTTTGTCTGTGTTCATCAGAAAATTCTGCATGTGATCTCATGTGTTTCTACAGAGCGATACTACGCTGTCTCCTGCTTTTCTGGTACAAATCAGGCATCCAGACATCACCACCTATAATTCCTCTGGACAGGGATTCACAGCTCTGCAGTGGAGGTGAGAGATCGTAGTTTACCTGTTAATACATGTCAACCAAGGTTACAGAATGTTACTTATTTTCTGTCAGCTGTGCATGAGAATCCGTATATAACATGACGCCCACCTCACATCGTAAAGGTGACTAAATAGACACCTATTGGAATTCAAATGTTGCAATAGTGTTATCACTATGTTATCACTGGCGTTATGTTGCAAGGATATGAAGAGTGAACTGTGGAAGTGTGTTGTGTTACTATGTCATTGAGTTTCATTATACTGTATGTATGCCTGAGACAGGACCTGCGGGTGGCTCAGGGGAGGCTGGCAATGTATTGTGGGTTCTTTAGGATGGAAAGTGTCTGCTAAGTGGCCATTTCCTCTGCATTGCACTGATGCATTGATCTCTCCTCACAGAGAGGAATACTGAAGAGGAGGAAGACACGACTTTTGTCGGCCAGCGTTCAGGGAGAGTGATACGACCACTGGGAAACAGTAAGACATAGATATCTGTCAACCCTGTAGTTCTATTTTTTTAGAAGCTGTAAGCAAGTGCATCATCATGAGAGCTCACCTCTTAAATGATGGAACACAAAAGAAGATATTTGGTTTTGTGTTCATACAATGAAAGTCAATTGGGTTCATATTTAGTTGTGTTGTGTTTTCAGTCCAGTGTGGAATATGTGAATATATCTGTATTCAATGGATCCTAAATGTACTCACTGACACACCATGCCCCATACATTCATTCATACTGTGTGTTTTTGCTTTTCTTTAGCACCATCATTACAGTCTCGTCTTTGGGGTCTCCCTCAGAAAAATAAAGTAGGCAGGAATCAGGAGGAGGTGCTCCACCCAAGCCCCACCCCTCTGGGTCTTCAGGAAACTATTGCAGAGTCACTGTACATTGCACGGCCCCTGGTTCATTGTATCCTCATGTTTATACATATAACATTTTTAGTGTAATATTAGCCAAATTGTTGCAAAATAATTCATGTATTCTCAGGGGCTCTGAATGGCTGATGGAAAAACATGAACGCACATGGTCCCTCCTGAGCTGTGACATCAAAGGCAGTTCATTTCATATTTTTACGAGCCCTCCAAAAATCTGCGAAACATCTTCTGGAATATATTTGTTGCAATCTTCACAGATATTTCTGTTTTATCAGAATATGCAGCGAAATGAGAAATTCCTAAAGGTTTTGATGGTTGCTCCGCCCTTGTTTACTCCAGTTTGTGAACTGATGATGAAGTTGTTTGAACGTTGTGTCGGTCTGGCATTCATTGGCATGGCATTCTTAACATTTCCAAGTGGCCAGTCTTGGGGTTTGCGGAAAGCGTTCCTGGAAACCGTGGATCATCTCTGGTCTCTTGGAGATAACCAGGTGCTCTTCTTATTTCATTCTCACGGTTGCTTGCTTTCTCAACTGTGAAGATCTAAAAAAAAAAAAGTTAAATCGGTGCTGTGTCTTCAGTTTCAGTTTGCTGAGTGACATGAAGACGATGAACCGCAAAGAGCGAGCTGAGATAAGGAGACGGGCTTTCCTCCTCCTGTACTACCTGCTCCGCTCCCCCTTCTATGACCGATACTCTGAGTTAGTGTCTCCTGTCATATGCTTTTCTTTTATGTTTAGCTGTCAAGACTTCGAGTCTGTTCATTACATTAACGCAGTGATGTGCTGCATACCTGTTACTAATCCTCATACGTGGGCTTGGTGAAAAGAGGTGTGTTTATAATCTATTTACTGTAAGTGCAGATGAAAAATCCCATAGATTTACATTGAGCAAAGCAAAGCCATGTTAGGGGCTATAGAATATCATAGATATTCAAGGATTTGTGGGGTTAAAATGCTAAAAATTACTCTGAATATCTGCATAGCAACACCCTGGCAATCACCCAAAACAACCTAGCATTGTGACAGCGAGTTTTGCATGCCTAAGCATACATTTAGCATCTTACTGCATAATGGTTTTTCTGTTGTTCTGTAATTTAACTCGCATTGTTTCATGTACACCCACAGGACGAAGATCCTATTCCTCCTCCGCTTCCTGGCAGATTATGTTCCTGGAGTGGGTTTGGTTGCACGTAAGTCATGAATCCATCTCGCCCAAGTACCATCACACAAAAAGCTTTTAAGAAACTCAAAGTCATGTGCTGACTGTATTTCTTTTCCTGTCCTCTCAGGTCCACTGATGGACTACTTGCCCATTTGGCAGAAGATCTACTTTTATAACTGGGGCTGACGTCAGAGTAAATCATTCACAGGTCATCACAGCCAAACTGTTAGCGAGATGAGCAGAAGCCATTTGCCGGATGCTTCCGCGACACTTGAGGACTGAAATCACACCTGTGCCAGGATATTACGATATTAATTAAGAAGTTTTGCAGTAAAGATGCAAAATGTCATTTTTCTTCAAGCGATACATGGATAATGAATTTCTAATCTGGGCATTTTTATCAGTCTTAGTTCACACATTTTTACACGCCTGAGCTTTTGTGTGCCATTTTTGCGCTGATTAAATCAGTTCGCAAATGACTTTTGAGTCACAGTGCGAACTCTCTCCCATTACTGTCCCTCTGTCAACACAAATGTTTTCTTTCTCATTTAGCCTGGGAATAGGTTTACTGAACAGAATAATTGGCTGGCTGAGATGAGGTCACACAGACAGCTGTTTGAGTTTGTTTTGTTTCTGTTCTGTTTGTCAACGAAGTACCATGCAGCAGTTTATTTAAAAAAAATAAACAATTAGTTCACCCACAAATTGTGGGCTAGTGGTTAGAGAGTCGGTCTTGTGACCTGAAGGTCGCCGGTTCGATTCTCAGCTCCGGGCGCTGCAGTGATAGCTGCCCACTGCTGTGGGTGTATGTGTGTTCACGACTTGCTGTCATCATTTACTCACCCTTGTGTTGTTCCAAATCTGTATAAATTGCTTTGTTCTGATGAACACATGCAGAATGCTTGTAACCAAACAGTTCTTGGTCACCACTGACTACCATTGTAGGAAAAATTACACTGGCAGTCAAAAGTGCCCCAGAGCTGTTTGCTGTCCTACATTCTTCAAAATATCTTCTTTTGTGTTCAACAGAACAAAGAAATGTATACTGATTTTGAGCAGCTTGAGGGTGAGTTAATGAAGACTGAATTTTCATTTTTAAGAGAACTGTCTCTTTAAGGGTCTAAGGTGCTATGATACCTGTTGCAAACCTGAAATGCATATCGAAGTTTCTTATTTCAAAACAATAGCATGTTCAGGTTCAATCTAAGAAACCCTAAATGGTGCCTCAAATATATTTGAACTTTTACAGTATAGCTACATTTCATCGTTACATTGCATTATCCATGGGTAACGATTCCCCCTTGTTTAACAGGGCTCCAATGAGACTTCTAAGCCTAAACCAGCATTGGAAGCATTGAATAATAAGAAATTGTTTTTATTCACTATGTGAAATGAACTTATCTTTTTGAAAATCCATCAATGTTTTGATTCCAACAGAAAAGCATGACTGTTTTAAAATGCTGAAAATGTGAAATGGATAATTGGTTTGGTATACACCTCTATGCCTTTAATAAATCCTTAAATAATACACGTTCTCATGCCTTAACATGTTTTCCATCAAAGCAGAATTTATTTATTTATTTATGAGAATGGGCCATAATTCAAAGTCTGATCTCGCGGTGCTCTCGGTCAGCTTTTCAAACTAGTGTTTGAATTATACATAGCTGTGATGTATGTACTGCAGATTCATGGAATCCCAGCACCCCTCGCTTTGCTGAAGCGTTTTTCTTGAAGAAAATACCTGAACAGAAGCAATCCTGAAGATGATAAACTGCTTTCTGAACAAAGGGGGGAAATCCTCACAGACCTTAGGTTAGGAATAGCCATGCTATCCATAATACATCCCTGCGGGGGTAGAAAACCAGATATCTCTCTTGAATTGTGCCCCTAGATATTCACTTCCCTTTTGTGTGATCGATCTCCTTTTTATATAGTTTGTGATTTACTTTATATACCAGTGGTTTTATGAGATTGCATATAAAAAGACATAAAAACTGCACTGTTACTGTTAAATTCCATTCTAAAGCCTTTTCACCACCAAACAAATTACCTTGTGTGTTGGGAAGGGATCAATACCTATCTAAATCAATCTAAAAACAATTAAAGTTTTAATTTTTGTTAATCACGCCTAGAATTGATTTCTTTCCCAGATGTATTTATTTCTTTTGTGTCGCTCACACAAATAATAATAACACAAATGAGTACATGGAGAGTAACACACCGGCTTTGTCAGGTATTCAATTCTGGTATATTGCAGATAAATTGCTGAACAGGCCAAAACAAATGACTAATTAATGGCTGTTATTTAAGCATTGTAAAATCATGGTTTATACAGTAATACATTTAATTCCAAATGCCAATCATGTTTAATTTATGCTTTTTTAATTTTAAAACATATTTAAACGTATCTTCTAAAATATCTACATTTTCCCTAGGAGAAATTATGGTTTAATTATACTAAAGATTACCATTTGTATTTACTACAAGAGCCATGGTTAAACTATGGTAACTGTAGTAAGAGTAAGGTAAATATGAGCTAAAGTAAGGTAAAATTGTGGTTATGGTTTTACTACTCCTCCATTCTGACACTCAGTACTGGAGCTCCACAGGGTTGTGTGCTTAGGCCTCTGCTCTACTCGCTCTACACCCATGACTGCACTCCAGCACATAACTCAAATGCAATAATCAAATTTGCAGACGACACCACTTTGGGTGGGCTGATATCACACGGAGATGAGTCTGACTCTGCCTACAGAGAGAAGGTTGCTAAACTCTCCGAATGGTGCATCAGTAACAACCTGGCACTCAACACCTCAAAGACAAAACAGCTCATCATTAATTTCAGGAAACAGAAGGTCGAACCTACACCTCTGAACATTAGTAGAGAAATGGTGGAGAGGGTGACCACCTTTACATTTCCCTGGCACACACATCTCTCAGAACCTTACATGGACTGTTAACACTATACAGTATCTCTCATCAAGAAGGCACAGCAGTGGCTGTACTTTCTAAGGGCACTGAGAAAAACCAACCTGTCCCAGCAGCTGCTTGTTTCCTTCTACCATTGCTCAGTTGAAAGCATACTGACCCATGGCATTCTGGTGTGGTATGCTGGATGCACTGCAGCTGAGAAGAAAGCTCTGCAGAGAGTCATCAACTCAGCACGAAAAAAATCAAAGGTACACAACTGACCTTACTTGAGGAAATTTACAGGACCAGATATGTTCGACGGGCCAGAAACATTATAAAGGACTGCACCCTAGCCACAACCTTTTTACCCTGCTGCCCTCGGGTAAGTGCTATCAGTCTCTTAAGACACGGACCTCCAGACTCCTTAACAGTTTATACCCACGCTCAATCATCGAACTGAACTCCATTTAATGAACAACAAGATTACTCTTTTATTAACATAAGCTATTGGGCTTGTGCAATACTATAACCCTGAGGACTTTACTGCACCAATATTCCCCCCACTGTGCAATAGTTCTATGCCTTTACTGGTTCTTATTTATTTATTTTTCCAACTTTTATCTATTCCACAACACCTTTCAAACCACAACATTCATTGCTGGTTGTTACTCTTCATCTGTATCTGTGCAGGTATAGATACTCATGAATGTCCATTTACCTACTCTGTATTATATAGAGATGTGCATCTTTTGCGACAACAGTTCTTTGCCAACTGTTGTATTTTGTAAATATGTGTACTTATGTAAATGTGTGTACCATTTGTATATGTACAGTGTTACTATGTGTACAGAGAGAGCTTAAATTTCGTTGTACAGCTGTACAGTGACAATAAAAAACTATTCTATTCTACTACAAATATCCCGATTAAACGTTAATTAGGCTATTGTAGAAAAATCATGGATCATTTTCCTAAGGGTTTCCATTCATATTAGTGGAGAATATACAGTAGTTATGAACTATCTATCTAATGGAAAACATGGGGAACGGTATCTGACAGTAACATTTTTAGCCGTCAGATAATGCGCCACTTCTATAACCGGCAAATGTTAGCCTTCAAGGCTCCACAGTCAATTTTGTCTCAAGCAAATATCCCAGAGGTCCAGTGGGTAGTACATTGAATTTGTAGGGAGAAGGTTGTGGGTTTGAGGCTGACTTTGATATTTTTATCTCATTCAATACGGGGAACCTCATCTGACAGCAAAATTCTTAGTTGTCTCAAGTTCTCCTGCTTTGATGGAAAGTTTTGTGATATCAGGCTGAAACTTCTTGTTGTGTTGTTAAAAGTCAAAGTCAGTAGAGTAAATGTGAGACGAGTATGTGCTATCTTTTTAATGGAACACAGTGGGAACGGTATCTGACAGTAACATTATCCCCTTGCTATAACTTGCAAATGTTAGCCTTTAAAGGATCCACATTCCAGCTGACTCCAAACGAAATGCTCAGTGGTCCAGTGGTAAGGTTGTTGGGTTTGTGGGCTGCAGGTTGTTGGATTGAGGCAGGCTTACCTTTCTTTTTCTAATTCAATATAGGGGAACCTTATCTGACAGCAAACTTCTTACTTGTCAGGATAAGTTCTCCTGCTTTGATTGAAAGTTTTGTGATAGTAGGGCTGAAACTCTGAGATCCCACTTGTTGTGGTGTTAAAAGTCAGCAGTGTTAATGTGACAAAAGTATGAGCTTTATATCTAATGGAACACAGGGGGAACGGTATCTGACAATAACATTCTCAGTTATAAGATAACGTTCCCCCCTGCTATTTTGTTGACATGCAAAAATTTCAAGGCCACACACACTACATGTTACACATGCAGTGTTGGGGAAGCTACTTAGATAAGCTACAAGCTACTCATTAATTAAAGTAGTTAAGTTACAGCTTAGCTACCCATCTGAAAAAGTAGTTAGCTACACTACAAGTTACTATAAAAATTAGCTAGCTACATTGAAACTACTTTGATTTTAGAGTGTCATTGTATTTTAAGAATAACTGAATTATTGTTAATGAAAAATGTTTTAAGAAAACAATGTTTAAAACAATGTAATACAATACAGTTATGATTTCAGTGTTGTTTTATTTTGTAAACTACACAGTACTCAAGTTAAAGTTAAACAGTCAAGTTGAATACTCAAATTTATCTCAAGTTGACAGTTTGCAAAATGTAGACAATGTGAATCATTAAAACAACAAAAAGAACAAATGTATGCAACTTATAGTGGTTACACGGGAGTGATTAGTCAGAAATACTACCCGAGAGATTTCTTTCTTGCATTTTGGCAAGAAAATAGTTTGAACACTAAACTACCGTTCCTAAACACTGAACTTAAAATGGTGTGTTTATGTTACAAAAGCCTTAAAACCTAGAATACTTGGAAAACAGGAAATGTCAATAACCGAAAAGGTTTTAAAATACCCCGATTTATAACAGCTTACCGCATAAGCCTAAATATTACTTAATTTACTTTATTTTATGAAACCTTGCTACGCATATGGTATAACCGTTTTATAAAAGCAATAAGCTGCTTCACATCGTGCCACAATGCCCTTAGCTGTTATAAAATTCACTGTAACCCACTGATTCTTGGGGCTTATCGCTTTAATAAAACAGGATAATTATTCAATTTAAAATGGCTATAACTCACCTGTATGTGTGTACTTAACTTTGTGCTTGAAGTCTTCGATGCAGACAGCGTTTTAATTTTTGAATTGCACAGATTACATACAAACGTGTAACCTTTAATGTTTGCATCTTTAAGAGACATGAACTTGGACAATTAAGGCCATGGGCAATTAATCTGTACATCTTCCGATTCCGAATCTGCCGCGGCCGCCATGCCTTGCTCCATCCTGGATGGATGTGTGTGTCGAGTTTACTTCGGCACATTCACGTAATCATCAGATGCTCTCCGAGTACTGTGCGTAAACCGCAAGATGCGTCACAGAACGCAAGATGCGTTACAGAACAATAGATGGCAGTAATGCACAATTTTAGTTTGTGATCTACAGTAGTAAGTAATATGACGACGCTGTGCTCAGTGCGCTGCACTGCTTATTGCTTAAGAGTTCGTCACAATGGAATGAAGCGAGTACCGTTTGGACACGCTACACTGCTACTTGCTTGTAGAAGTATTTAACTACTGGAAAAGCTACAATGTTTTAAAAGTAACTTAACTACCATCAAGCTACAGAAAAATTTAGTTAAGTTAGTAGCGTGGCTACTTGTAGTTAGCTACTCCCCAACACTGTACACATGATAGAATAATATTTCAAGGAGGTAATATTGGTGCATCATCTGTTTTGCCCAAATGCCAGGATTCTACCTCCTTCAAATGTATGCATGGATGCACAAAAAAAGTCAAAAACAATTGTAATGCATGCACACAAGCAACACTGCATGTCTCAGAAAGCATTCATTCAGTAAAGCAAAGGCAGTGTAATATTTTGGGGCCACTCACATTACGTTACATAAGAAAGGATAATATTTCAGGGGGTAATATTGGGGCAGGATCTGTATTGCCCAACTGCCAGGATTCTACCCCCTTCTAAATTAGGCACGGGTGCACATACAGTCAAAAACAATTTGTTTGTTGAATGCACACAAGCAACACAGTGTCTCAAGAAACCATTACTCATAATGGAATAGACAGTTTAATATTTCAAGGGCACACACATTACATGTTGCACACGAAATAATTATATTGGAGGGGGTAATATTGGGGCAGATCTGTTTTGTCCACCTGTCAGGATTCTACCCCCTTCAAACTTATGCATGTTTGGATATATAGCCAAAAACAAGTCGTTTGTTGCATGAACACAAGCAACGTTGTGTCTCAAAAAGCAGTTACTCATAATGGCATAGACAGTTTAAAATTTCAAGTGCGCACACATTACGTTACACATATTTGAAGGGGTAATATTAATGCAAGATCTGTTTTGCCCGACTGCCAGGATTCTACCCCCTACACATGTATGCACTGGTGGACATATAGTCAAAAAACAACTGGTTTGATGCATGCTCTCAAGCAACACTGTATATTTCATGAAGTATTTCTTAATATTTACATAACGTAACTGGAAAATTTTAGCCTTCAAAGGTTGCACATTTAATCTGTACCTAACAAAATCCTGCTGATGCTTCACATCTTATTGCCTGTATCTACTTTTGTCTCCTTAAAGTCTAGCTTTTACGGTTCGGTAGCTTATAAAAACTTAGTTCTGGGTTTTTTCGCTTGTTTACTGTACACTTTGTCACACAGCAGCTTTTAGACATTGTTCTGTTTTTGTTAAGTCAGAAATGACAAGGAGGCAGCTTACCGCAATAGAAAGTCAATGGAGAGGGTTGCATTGTTGTATTTCATCTTCATAAATGTAAAGTTACTGACTGTATGCCAAATAGGAAAGCTATGATAACTGCACTACTAATGAAAAAAATATGGTTTCCTTATAAAGATTACCGCCTGTTCATTCTAGAAGGTGACGCTTTTATTTTTATTTAATTATATAAATATATAAATTGAAGTCTTTGTTTAATATTATTTAGTTTGCTATATTATTTCCTCTTTGTATATCTTATGTATCCTTGGTATATTTTTATGTTCAATAAAAATAAGGTTGCATTGTTTCCCCCGGTGTGGGCGTGGCCTAAATGTGAGTTTGTCTGTGAGACAACTATACAGAGAGAGATTGCTTCCCCAAAGGCAAAATGGTAAGATGTACTGTAGTATAGCCATATCTACGAGCAGCCATTTTTAACACAACCCACCCAAACGAGCTGAGAAAGCGGCGCTGCGCAGACAGTTTGGCGTATGACAATAAAGTATCGCGAGAAGCTGCGCTTTCGAACCGCTTTCGCGATAGTTTGATATCACACGCCGATCGCTCCTTGCAGCGCGCAAGAACACACTTCAGTTGCCTTCACGGATTCAGTGTGCGTTCGTGCGTGCGTGCTGTTGACATGGTAAATATTTTACATTCATCGTCATTATTATCACTCTTTGACTTTGGCATTAGGCTTATGTTACAATGCAGAGATACGTGCTTATGATATACTACGGTGATGAAATGCTGCACATGCGACGCATGTTTGTTAACTTTGTTTCATTGTTGCAGCTACATTATAAGAATGCTACGTTCTAATACACTAACGTCGATCCAAAGTTATAAACTCTTTATAATGAAATACGTTTTATTATATATTATTTGTAGCATAATACTATTACTATGGTAAAATAACTTCCACCAGGGCAACTGTTACGTGCATTAGGCTACGTAAGTTTACTTAGTTCCCGCACAGACTTGTTAAGTTTCCTTTAGCGTTGTTTGACGTTTGTCTCTGCAGGAATATTTTACCTTTAGCTCACATAGAGATTTAGTAATAAAGCATTTCATGGAAAAGTTTCACTTGTGGTGAGACAGTCAGTGGTCGTTTCCGCCGATTATTCGCTTCATCCTGTAACACAAAGACTTCTGCTATGCGTGATATATATATGTAGAGTTTGGTTCCAAAATGAGATAACTCTGTTTTTAAAACTTTTCAAAAATCAAGTTTTGTATTGTGCATTCCAATTAATATCAATCAAATTGCAGTTGGTTTGTTTTGACTTGAGCCATAATAAATAAAAAAATACAGCTAACTAACACAATAAAACATGATAACAATAAAAACATGAATTTTGTTTTTCATTTTGGAACCAAACTCTTCATATGCTAATATCAATGTAAACCATACATTTGTAGTAAAACCATTTGTAGCCAAAAACATGAATACTACACCTTTACTATAATAAAACGGTTATTTTGCTGAGGGTGCAGTCATTATAAATTATTATATAAAACATAATATAGAATTATTAGCCTTAGAGAAAATGTTTTCATAATATTCAACACTCAGGGTTTTTCCTGGCTCAAAATGAGGCGGAGGTGGTGCCATCCTGATCTTGTACACACATGTAGGCCTACCTTATGTGGCTTTATTAAAGTGACTTCGAGTTTGACATATTAAAAGTTCTAATAAAATTAGATAAAAATGCAATTATTAAGTTACATAAAACATTACTTTTATTCAACCAAACATAAATGTTTTTTTTTTATAAATTTGATTTTTTTAAATCATTTTCTACTAACTTTTCAGCCCACAATAGCCAACTGACTAACCAGTCTTTCTAAATGAGCAAAGCTCATTCACATCTTTCATTCTCTGTGGTTCATTTTAAATGATTCAAGGATCTCTTATATTCGCTAGTGACTGAAAAGTTCAATAGTTTAAATGAATCGGTTCAATTGAGTCATTCGTGTGCGAGTCGTTCTGAACGCAATGTGCGTTCATACTGGCGAACTCGCTGTGTACAGTATACGCTGATTCAACGATCCAACTGCACAGCTAAAGACATTACAACAGGGCTCTAGAGTGCGACCAATTTGGTCGCACATGCGACCTAATTTCTCAATGGTGCGACTAAAAAAAATCTGAGGTCGCACCGGTGCGACCAGCCGTTCGAGGGGGAAAAAAGTCTCTGCGAAAGTCTCCCTGTGGTTCAACAACAGACACATTAGGCCCATATCGTGGTCTAAACCAATTAGAGATAGTGAAGGGCGGACCCCCTCTGATTGGCCGTGGTCCAGATATTCCTGTACGTGTGTGTACGTTTGAAAATGCTGTGCTGCAGTCGGACGGGGTGAGTAGCCTATAGGCCCGTCAGATAAACAGAGTGGATGTAGCCGCGGATGATGAGAGAAGATGAAAAGAACGATTGACAACTTTTTCGTTAAGAATGTTAAGTTAAGGCCTGACCGTCCGAAAATCATTACCAATGCTCTGACACGCTAGACTGCGACTAAATGGTCTCATTTTGCGACTATTTTTCCTGCCTGTTTTTCTTAATGGTCGCACCGGTGCGACTGTCAAACTGATCAATATATAATTTTTGCGTATTATAAATTTAATGCGCAGAAATGTTATATTGCGCAAGCGGCGCATTCAGTCACTCATTTTCGTCTCCCCTCCTTCAACCATTCCCTTATCTATCAGTGCCCCGCCCCCAAAGACGTAATTCGCGGGTTACGGGTAAGAGGCGAAGGACCGAAAGAGCAGACGAGTGAAGCGCTCAATCTTGCAACTTAAATATGCAGAATACAAGATTTTCCCCTGCTAAGGTACAAAACAGCAAAGATAACAAAATGTGTTGCAAGTATTGTATGCATGTGAAGCTAATGCAGGAAACGTGTTTAAACTTTATGCACTAAACTATTGTATAAAGATCTCTAACAATACTGCAAAGCATACAAAACGTTATACATCACGCTAAATACTATTTATTTGTGAGTCGCTATTGATAGAAGCCAAACGTGTATCAATGCAGCTTTCATGAAGAATAATCACTAAAAGCCTTCAGGTCTTGCGGGTTGTTTGAGATGCGCGCGCCCAAAGAGTCAGAGCACAAAATACTAAACGGAGTTCTCTTTCACACATTCTTACTCTGAAACGGACATATTAACACAAAATAACCTAAAAATTCCCATATTAACAAGAAACCTTGTAAAGGTATTCAGTTTGTTTCGTGACCAAACAGTTGGGAAACAAAACACGTGTTCCAGTATATTGCGCGAGCTCTTAAAGGGGCAGCAGCGTAATAAAGATCTCTGTTTATAATGTTCATCAAACAACAACGGACGGGCCCAAAAACACTCACTGATATTAAAGGAATTGTGTTCTCTTATAGGAGTCGTTCACAACAAATAAAGGAAGAAAGTAGCTTTAAGAAAGATGTGCTTTAAATATGGTAAAGTGTTGAAAGAGAGTTTACATATACAATAAAAATAATTAAATCATAAACAATGATTTGTATTAATTTCTAATTGATTTATTAATGTATTAAACACATTTTAATGAAGTTTTAGTGATTATTTTTTCTTACCTCACCCCACGACTCTGGTGCTATCAAATTAAGGGCTGGTAACTTGGTAGCACCAGTGCCACCTCTCTCAAGTGTTAGTCTAGAGCCCTGCTTTCTTGTAGAATTGTGCTTCAAATAAAAAACTTTATGTTGACCAGATTGTTCGTTAATCATTTACAAGTCAATATTGCCTATATGGACAGCGATTAAAAAAAAAAGTGAACTTGTAAATCTGCGGTGTTACATGCGATGCGGTCGAAAATTTGGGTGCACCTAACTTTTGTGCTGGTGCACCTAAGAAAAAAAGTTAGGCGCACCAGTGCAACCAGTGCAAAAAGTTAGTCTAGAGCCCTGTACAATGATGTACGTCATGTTAATTTAATAAATTTCAAGAAATTAAACGTACTTGGATGCAAAACAAACAGCCGTGAAACACAGGCTGGCTCTTGTTCTGCAACTCTTTTTAGCGCCTCAGTGTTCTGATAACGAAACAGCGCCTCCACTGTGGTGTAATGTCGCAACTGCAGTTACAAATTACAGTCTGATAAATGCACGCAGCATTTCTTGTGAAGACTCACAACATAATTTTGGCTAGAGCCAGAGGCGGCACGACATTTGACGGAGGCGGCCGCCTCCAATTTCTCTATGCAGGAAAAAACCTGTTCAACACTAATGTGTGACTACTGTGTACTTTTCAAAAGAATGTTGCCTGCAATAAGTGACAGTGTTGTTTTTCTACATAAACAGGGATGATTCACACAAGCAACAAAGATGAGTGATGACATTTTTGAGGTCCCTGAAGGGACTGAATATCGTTACTTGGTTCAGGACGAGGGACAGGAAGAGATCCAGTACGTCCGACGCCACTATGTCAGTCCATTCCTGGTGGTATCACGCAGGTGTATGTTCCTCATCGGCTGCGGCGTGCTGGCCCTCCTCGCCCTCGCCGGATACCTGGCTTACGTGGCCGGGACCCTCCCTCGGGGATTCGCAGAGGTGGAGACGGATTGTGGATGGCTGCGTGGGCAATGGAAATACGGGGCGTATTCTTTCAAGGGCATCCCATATGCCGTGCCACCTGTGGGCCAACACCGTTGGCGCCCCCCGGAAGACCTTCTGGAGGCGGGGAAGTGTTGGAACGGCATGTACGATGCCACCCGGTTCCTCAGCACGTGCGCACAAGTGCAGCCTTTACGTAAATATGGGAAAGTTATGGGGCAAGAAGACTGTCTGCATCTTAACGTGTGGACGCCGAGCCTTCATCCAGCCAAACCCTTGCCCGTCATGGTGTGGATCCACGGGGGGTACCTTCATATGCTGAGCGGCCATGAAAGAGGCTACTCGCCCACTGAAGAGCTGGCGGCGCGCACGCAGACAGTGTTCGTCAGTATGAATTACAGGCTCAATGCATTTGGTTTCATGGCCCTTGAGGTGCTGAGGGAAGGTTCTGCCACCAACTCTTCAGGTTAGTTCACAGAGATCTGTCCTCGTGTTAGATCTGTCTAGGTTACTCGAGGCTGCTGTCTGTCTCTACTCCTTCATTAACTTTGGGCTCGTCAAAAGCACCCATGAAACGTTCCATCAAGTTGATGCCTCGGCATATTGAAATTCATCTAGAAACTTCATCTCAGATGCTGTTTTTACAGACATGGAGCTTCAGATCATTTGTTCATTTACTGGTATGTTTCTGTTTGCTGTCAAAGGAAATTATGGCTTCATGGACCAGATCCAAGCCCTTCAATGGGTCCAGAGGAATATCCACAACTTTGGTGGGGATGCAGAAAGGGTTACCATATTTGGTCAAAGCTCAGGTAAAAGATATGCTGTGTTTATAAATAGGGCCATGCTAACTTTGAAAAGTGAAAAAGCGAGAGGACAAAATAATGAATGGATGAAAAGTAATGATTATCTTTTATAAATGTGTATGGAAAGAAAATTGATAAGAATGTAAACATCTCCATGCAGACTTTTGTGTTGTGTTGTGTTGTGTTGTATGTAATTAATTATACAGGGGGCACAAACAGTATCTGGACCCCTGAATGTGCTGTTTAAAGTGACAGTTAACCTAAAAATAAAACTGTCATCATTTACTCATTTCAAACCTGTATGACTTTCTTCCGCAGAACACAAAAGAAGATATTTTGAAGAATGTTGTTAACTGGTCCCCATTCACTTGCATTGGTTTTGTGTCCATACAATAGAAGTGAATGGGGTCCAGTGCTGTTCGGTTACCAACTTTCTTCAAAATATCTTCTTTTGTGTTCTGCGGAAGAGAGAAAGTCATACAGGTTTGAAATAAGTAAATGATGACAGAATTTTAATTTTTTGGTGAACTATCAACTCAACTTTTATGTATATAGCGCTTTTTACAATTTTCATTGTTACAAAGCAGCTGTACATGAAAACATGTTAACTATAAGCAATACATTAAATAACATAAACGCACTGACACACACACTAACGCACACCAAAACACACATCCATCACACGGACGGATACACACACAAACACACATGTTTTATTGGGACATTCCATAGACTTCCATTGATTATATATCAGTCTTATGATATATTCTCCCCTACCCCAACACCTAAACCTAATAATCACACAAACCTTTCTGCATTTTTTAATTTTCAATAAATATTCTTTATGATTTATAAGTCGTTTTCCCTCATGGGGACCTAAAAAATGTCCCCACAAGGTCAAAATCTACTGGTATTACTATCTTTGTGGTGACATTAGGTCCCCACACAGTGATGAATACCAGTACACACACACACACATCGAGAGAGACAGAAGATAAAAGAAGAGGTAATATCACTTTAAGTTGCGTTATAGGTTGTTATTTAACAAAATAACCATCCAAGTGGCATCAACAAACAGTGACATTTTCACATATTTAATTAAATGAACTTTAAATCGAATTAAAAGTAAAAATCATGTAAAAACGTGACCTATTTCATTGGAAAATTAAACGACATTTCATTAAGCTATGATAGTTGCCTTTATATTTAAAACAACTTCAGTGTATTATGCATGTTATTTTTGACAGCCATCAATTTTATGATATTTAAACGATGTGAAACAGATGGATTGTAAGGAAATCATTTCATTCGCCGGAAAGTATTTATGCCCACAAATGTTATGTCAATGTTTTTAGTTCTTATATTCCAGCCAGCCAGTCATTTTTGATGGACGTTTCTGCAATCTGTAATAAAAAAAACTTTATCCATCAGTATGGTAATGATCTCTTTCTGTGTGGTCACAAGGAGGTACATCCGTTTGGACCCTGATGATGTCACCACTGGCCAAAGGTCTGTTCCATCAGGCCATCGACATGAGCGGCTCGTACATTTATAACGCTTCCCTGGAATCGGCCGAAAGAGACAACTTAAAATTCCTGAAGAACACCGGCTGCAAGGATGCCGTCTGCCTGAGAGCTCTGAACATCACTCAAGTCCTTCAGGTGAGAAATTTATGGCCAAACTCGTAACCTTCCACAGCGAGGCAGCAGAGGAGTCATGGCTGACTAGCATCAGCCTCAACCTGCTGGCCTTCTCATCTTTTTAATAAATCATCAAACCTCAAGCGCCTGCCACGTCTGACCGCTGAACGCTCAATGAATTCACGATGAAAATTGGGGATCAGAAGACGTCCTGCAGGTTTAAGTGTTGTAAATGCTAGTCAGATACACGAGGAATGGATTTTGTGGCTGAAATAATGTATCGTCTGTGACTCAGGCAGTTCCGTGGCAGGAGTACCCGTCCTGGGCAGCTGATGATCTCACCGATCTTCCAGTGAAGGGGAGATTTGTCGGCCCGGTTGCTGTAGTTGATGGCCATGTTCTCCGTGAGCCTCCGTTTCAGTCGTGGAAGAAGAAGAATGGAATCTATAATGATGTTCCTTTTGTTGTTGGCACAACAGAACAAGAAACTGACTTTAGGTAAACTGCTGCTGCTATTTAAGATGATCAACAATGTAATACATGAAAATAAGAAAAACGGTTCGTGCAGATATTTCAACTTGTGAAGTAATGACAGTCAATGTGAATTTTCTGAACTCTAGTCCTCCTTACGAAAACATCTCAACGTGGACTTGGGGCGACTATCGGTGGTTTGTAACAGGTAAGGTGCTCCTAAATGACATGTACACAATAAAACATTAATGAGTATTTACATATTATTTTCTCAAACCATTCTTTGTTCCTCCGTTACTCAGAGAAATTGACTCTTTTTGGAGAGGCTGTGACCAGTCGGGCCCTGAAGCTGTATGGTAGTTCAGCACCATGCCCGACCTCTGACCGATGTCCAGAGAGACTCTACACCACCATGACCTCTGACATGAGGGTCACCTGCCCCAATAATGACCTGGCTAAAAGAGCTGCAGGTTCAGATTTGTTTTTTTTTGTCAAATAATAATGAGTGGATTTTGTTGTTATTATTATCCATTTTAACCCTTTCATGCATAGAGGTCACTACGGTGGATCGACAGCAGTGCATCATTCTGTACACTGTGACATCTTTAGATGTCCTCTCAAGTGGAAGATTTTTACGTCTAAGAGTAATTAAAGCGAACCGATGTTGTCATAATTTATGCATGAAAGGATTCATATATAGTCATGTGAACTCGTAGTAACCTGTTAATAATATGACATATTTCTCTATGGTTAGTTGTAATAGAAATATTTTCATTGATGTTCATTTGTATTCCAGGAGCTTTAAAAAGCCCAGTGTACCGCTATCTTGTGACTTACACGCCATCACGACAAGTGAACGCCTCCAGCTGGCTCCCATTCCCCAGTCGCTTTGCCTTTCATCTTCTGGACAGCCTGGCCTTCTTCGGGAGTCTTGAAATGGTGATGGGAACTCTGTCACCTGCTGACATTAACTTCCAGGAAGTGGTCACCAAATATTTCCTCCATTTTGCCAAAGAAGGTAAGGAATGACCTAAATGATCTATTTTACATATATACTAAATCATGTCTGTTTACTAAGCAAGTCTACATGTTTGAATATTTTGTACTAAGCTTATATATAAATAATATATTTGTTTATTTATTTATTTAGTTAGTCCATTAGTTAGTTATTTATAGTTATAATTTTGTAATTTGTATTACAATTTGTTTTTTTAATATTTGACGAGTTTATTTGCAAAAACAGATAACTCCGTTTTCAGAAATCATGTTTTTTATTGTTATCATGTTTAAATTGTGTTGTATTATGTTGGTTAGCTGTGAGTTATTATTACTATTAATTAGAATAACAATTTAATTTATATTATTTGAAATGCACAATAAAAAACATGATTTTTGAAAATTGTATCTGTTTTTGCTTGGGCTGTCAAACAATTAATTGCAATTAATCGAATTCAGAGTGTTAACATAATATATGTCTGTGTATTGTGCATATTAATTTTGTATTTATATACATACATACATATATTTAAGAAAAATATACAATTTATAAAAGATTAATATGCGTTTATATATCATTTCAATTGTTGGTAAATATAAATAAATACATATAAACATTTCCTAAATATCTATACATGTACTGTGTGTATGTGTTTGTATTTATAAATACAAAATAAATATGCACAGTACACAGATATATATTATGTAAACACAAACTTTTATTCTGGATCCGATTAATCGCAATTAATGGTTTGACATCCCTGAGTAGTTTTTAAGTATTTGTGATTTTTTTCAAGTAATGTTTCACTTTTTAGCTTGGCAAAGTCTTGTCCATAATATTCTTAAACCACACATATCCTGACAGGTAAGATGCCAGAGGAGTGGTCTGAATATCCCTCACACACTGCAGTTCTGGGGAAGAACGTTTCCTTCACAATGAGTTACTCTGGCCAGCGGTGTGACCTGTGGGAGGAGAACGGCTTCTACTCATACGCCTGGATGAACTGAACCACATAATCATCTGAGTTATCGACCCGTCCAGCACACCTTCCTCTGTCTGTGTCACATGAGCGAAGCTTGATTGTGTGATTATGTTGAAGTATTGATACACTGTAAAAGACTTTTCTGAGCAGGGAACGCATTTGCTTGCAGTTATTTGCACCTTGAGGAAAATACATTCCCATAGGAAAGGAAAGTGACAAATGAGATCTCCTTAATATGTAAACATATGAAATTGTTTCTCCTACACAGCAACGAGATGAAGTGGATCTTTCGAATGGGAAAAACCACTAATCTCACATGTGTATCCTCTAGAGAGGAGATCTCAAGATCAAGAATGACTCAAACTGTGCTCAGGTTTGCCATAGTCGGCAATGGAAAGAAAAAAAAACAAGTTATTTTTCCAAAACCTGTATGTGACTCTTTCTTCTGTGGAGCACAAAAGAAGATATTTTGAGAAATGTCTCAGTATTTCTGTGTCCATACAATGGAAGTCAATGGGGGTAAATGTTGTTTGGTTACCGACACCGACATTCTTCAAAACAGCTTCTTTTGTGTTCTGCAGAAGAAGGTTTGGAATGACATGAGGGTGAGTAGATGATGACTATGATGATTTCCATTGTCTCCTGATCTATAAATGTGCAATATTGTGACCAGTGAGATTTATAACTCAGTTACTTTAGCTACAAAACTGAGACAGAAATTGAACGGAATTAACTTTATTTGGGTTATTCCTGGGTTGTTACACTAATCAGCACTATAACTATTCAATACATAAATGACTAAATATATGGGCACTTTGCTTCTAAACCTGCTATTCTTTGTTTCATTAAGTAAATCTAAAGCTTTAACACAAGAAGAAAGGGACACGTTTAGCATCCGCACTGGCACATAATGCGTCTCTCTGATCACCACCTCTCAATTTAACTACCATACAAATAACACTGGAGGACGGCTTACATATTGATCTTTTGTTTGTATGGTAATGTCGAAGATCCTCGCAATTGATGTAATAACTAAAGGTGGTTTTTATGTGCATTTATTTATCTGTGATCAAAGGGTCTTTTAGGGAGTCTCTGGCATCGAGACAATTGAACGCTGTCAAGCTAAATTTCATCCACGGTCAGTCGATTCACAGTCTGTCGTACAGCTCGGTTCTTCAGCTGAAGCGCTGAATGAAGAGGTCACAGACTACTTTGCCCCTTTACAACAGCATGAAAGGTGTGTGTTGAATAAGGAGCACATTAAAGCCACAACCCACCGATACGGAGACTTTTCTAAGGTTTGCCAGGCCGGGCCTCTGCTCATTTCATTTTTATAAGGGTTCAAGGGTCAGCGTCTGTACCACTTTGTACTCTGAATTGCAGTTTCTTTACCACTCATTTGTTTGCACTTTAAATGTCATGGATTGATTACACAAGTCTTGAATCAAAGTGTGGGGATTTTAATCTTTATTCACACAGTTCTCAATAGATTCTTCTCAACAGGCTACAATAAATAGCTTTTTAATCCAGGCGGCTGTCGGGTTGATGTTCTTTATCGTCAAATTTAGGGATACAACTGGACAGGCAGACAATGTACGAGGAGTATTAAAACAAAAGAATATTCCAAGATGTCATCGTACAACCCCAAACAAGGACAAGCTGTATTGTTTGAATGCATGTACTAGGAAACAGTATTGCACATGCACACTGCCTGACTACACTAAAACTGGTCAATTTGAAATAAAAAATGGCTGTTGACTGTTTTTTTACTCAATTAAATATATACTTCAATTTGATTCATGTCTGAAGTGAAGTGTGTAGCAAATGTGAGCACTAGTAACAACTGTTTTCAAACACTCCCTCTTCATCCACAGATGATATAATGTCAATGTTAAATGTGGCCGGGTCACAACTTAATCAGACTGTAGATCCATTTGGTACCACAAAATAAATTACACGCTTAAATTAACAACTGTAAATCTCAAATCAGTTTGGGTTGTGCCTCTTGAAAATTTTGGGAATGCTGGGATTGATAACATTCAGCACCAGTGTCTTCTACCTGTGCTGGCATGCAAAACAAACACGGTTGTTTAAATTCACCTCTCCAACAAAAACCACAATAGCGATGAATTCCCAGGTAACACCGCTGCATCCAAGAGCTGGTCATTGACATGCCAGGACATATTGCACAATATTAACGTTATTTTAACATCACTTAAAAATAAACTTTAGGTCGTCTTATGCAAAGAGGAACTATACCTGTCACCCATAACCATAGTCGCTAAATGTAAAGTCATGTTGTTAAAAAAACTAAAAGAACGCTTGGGTGCAAAATGTATAAATATACCATATGGGGATCACATGTTTACCGAATGCATCGTTAAAATACAAAAAAAGCCATGAGAACACGTTAGAGCTAACAAATATGCAGTTATACATTTAATTCCAGGAAGAATACTTTTCAAATAAAAAACTATTTGAAATCAAAGACCAAACATGGCGTAGAAAACAGGATTGTTGGGTAAAACAGCGAGCACCGCGGTTGTAAACTTTACACTCTTTCCCAGTGCTCCTGTTATCTGAAAATAAAACACGTCTTCAAAATAAACATTAAAATACTGTCAGCAAAGAATGTGTACAGTGGTCAGGAGAGAAACAGGCGCTCCCATGCCTTCGTCTTCCTCTTATGTTTTTAGGTAAGACAGACAGACCAGATCCAATCAGCAGTGAGGTGTATCCTGTTTGATGTAACGTCCATATCAGTCTAATGCAGTTCTGTCAGTAAGAGCCATAGCGATCCTGAAACACACGATATATGAAAATCAGACACATATGAAATCAGACATGTGGTGTAGTGTGTGATGTCAGGTGCATTCACCTGAATGGTGTTCATAACCCCGTTAGCCAGCACTGCCATCTTCCCAGCGACCGTCTTCACACCTTGCTTGAACTGGGCAATGTCTGGACCAGAGGGAAGCACGCCGTCAAAACCTGATGATCCTACAGGTAAACAGAAACAAACAGAGTCAACGTTATACTTTTACATCATATTTTTGGTCATGCGAGTCATTTACACATTCGAATGAAGCTTATCCGTGGTTTACCTGAGGAACGGTCGCTGCCGTCACCAAACAGATCAGCAGAGCTGATGGAGGTGCTTCCAGACATGCCCTCCAGACGAGTCTTTGCCTCATACTAGTAAAGATAAAAAAAATCCTTAGAATGGAGTTGTGCCAAATGCAATAAATTGCTCTATGACAATGTAATGATTTTTGGCTCTCTTAGCCCCACGGTACCTCCGGGTTGCTCTCGCGGCCAAAGAACATGTCGGATGAGATGGCTTTAGCGTTGGAGAACTTCTGTCGGGCTTCGCTGGACTCTGCGACTGGCACAGAGACCTCATGCTTCCGTCGGCTAGGCAACCTGAGAGGGCACATCATAAGCCCGGTACAAATCGATCGACTCCAAATTGAACAAGATTCACGATCGCAGAATGACAAACCTTTCGCCAATCGGCTGGATGCTCGAGATGGTGACCTCGCTGTCTTTAGGCTCGTCCTTCTCCAGAGCCCAGGAGGAGAAAGCTGATCCGGTATCACTGTCCCACCGTGACCCAAAGCTGTCTCCTGATGTGAAAGGGTTATCCTTGTACCTGAAATGACAAAGAATGATTGGCATGCTTAATTCTATGTCACTCACAGATCTTATAAAATACACAACTTCCAATGACAAACATACTTTGGTGGTCCAGAGGCAAACCCCGGCTCATCAAACATGTCCAGCTTGGTGCGGGTGGAGGATTTGACCCCCACCGGGGTCTCCTGCTCGATCACCTGCATCTCGGCCATCACGGAGTGAGACACGGCACTGGAGGTGAATCAAGGGTGCCAAAAGAGCGTCAGATCGCTTAAGGTCAACTTTACAATTTCAAGACAGGAAAATTAACATAACATACGCACTTATAACATACAACATGTAACATACAACCCAGCACTTATTAAAAGGTGAAAGTGATGTCACACACAGGGTGATAAGGTTTTGAGTTTATTCATTTGCCAATGATGTCATGCAGAGTGACGTAATAAAGGTGACTGTGTCTTTACCTCCGGTTGCCGAATCCCATGCCCAACCTCTCCGCCTGCTCTTTTTTCTTCTCCTCCATGTTCTTGAGTTTCTTTTCTTCCATCTTTCTGTCGATCTCCAGCTCTTTGTAGGCCAGTCTCATAGAGGTCACTCTGTGAATAACAGGGGAACATGACGATTACATCTGACTGCAGCATCAGAAGAGCCGAGGTTTGACCATTCAATCATTCACAGGGATGTGACTCACATGGACTCCTCGGCTTGTTTCTTGGACTCGGCAGCCTGTTCCTCTCGCATCTTCTCGGTCAGATGGGCCTGTTTCTCCACCTCGCTGAAGCTCTTGCTGCTCACTTTCTGGGCACCAAGACCCTTTTTAGCTCCAAGCTGATGAAAAAACAGATATGACTTATCTTTATTGTTAAGCTCTACTTAACACATCTAATAACGCTGACATGGACAAATAAAACCAGATTTAAATTATTGCACTGGATTTTTTCTTTGCCTGGAGCAGGACAGCGTCTAATGAATATTATGTGTTGTAAGCCTGACACCTACTGGTAAAAGCTGAGTATTGCAGGATCAGAAATCCAGGAGGTGACTGCCAGCTGTTAACTTACCCCTTTCTTTGCTGTGGTTGGCTTTTTCTTTCCAATGATGGAGGGTTTCACTTCTGCAAACAAAGTCAGAAAAACGCATTATTGTAGACTAGAGAATATAGTCACGTTTAGATCATTAGTGCATTGTGAGGGAGGAATCATCACTATGCCAGCAAAGCTGGAGGGAGGCAAGAGATCACACAAACATTCAGATTATGAAAGCAAGAGAGGTGATGATATGCAATTTGCTGGTTGGTTGCGGGTGGGTTTGGGGGAGGGACGTTCTCACACACGGCATTTGATTGGACAAAAATTGGTGAAGTGCAAGATGAATCATCTGTACTTTGTTTATTGGTCTTTTCCGAAGACACTGGATTAAACCCGGAATGTCCAGACAATTGCAGTTCAATGCTTAAAGTCGTCCCAGTTAAATCAAACCTTCAGATTAAACAAAAGCCCAGTATGTTTCAAACCTTCATTAAATGATTGTATCTACAGTAACGGCAGGCATAGAAGGTGACCAGCTTTGCGGTGATATTAAAAGAGGAATGGGTGAAAGCGGCACACACGCTCCAATCAGGTGTCAGTCAAGCGCAGAACCATGCTACAACTTTCCCATCAGCCAAAAGGCAACCAGCCGTTTCAAAATAACTCACGATCATCTTTAGGAGTTTGTGACTCTTCAGATGCCAATCTCATTGAGTTCTCTACATTAACAGAACAGACAGAGGCATTACTGAGAATAGAAGCCCCGACAGATAGACCACAGCTGATTTCTTTCATAATGATGCTTATAGAAATTTCCTGGCAGGTCCTTGTGCTTGACTTGTTCATGGGACACATTAACATCTCAATAAGATGAAAAAGAAAAAATATGGGGATGTTGTGATGATGACAACGACATGCATTCCGTCTGACCGCTCTCTCTTTCACGCACAACTGGGGTAAACACACACCTATTGTGCCTTTAGAACTCGTGCTCAGGCCTTCAATGCTCGGACCCTCTTCAGGCTCTGGATCACATGGACATGAAGATTTTAAATCAGATTAACTAACAACAGAAGTATTTGCATGACAGAGACAATGTGTTTGTTTAAATGAGCATGTGCTGAGATGTGGAGAAGTTTCCGCACGGGTACTCGCGGTCTCAGAATTCTTAGGAGTGTTCTGCTCCAGTTGAGGGGTGATTGTTACGGCTCCGTTCTGATCAGTTAGGGAGGGTGATGCCATGTCCCAGCTGTTGGCAGGCTGCAGGTACAATAACAGAAAAGTTTACATTTTCCACAATCTCTCTGTCTTTATAATGCAATAAAAATGTGGTTTCGCCACCGTCCCCTTAAAACTCTAGCTGACCCTTTTTGAATGCAAAATGCATAACGGTGTTCCTATAAAGTTACTGAATAATATTTAGACAAGTAATTATCATAATCATTTTTGCAGCCTAATTTCAATAGATGGTCTTTGTGGGCCGTTGAGGAAAAATAGAACAGAAAACCTAGTTTTTTTATGATACGACCCCTTTAAACATAAAACCAGGTGTTTACAAGAATACCACAGTCACGCCGCTTGTGTCCTACCTGTGTGTGCTCATCAAAAAAGTCAGTCTCTTTCTTCTCTGAAGGTGATGGTTGAGCACAGCCCGGTTTGTCAATCCACAGCTGATGAAAAAACAACAAGAGATGTGATAAAGCTCAAGGTTTTGAATGCAGCGCCGCAGACACTGGATGTCCGAGAGGATTACATGACCTGCCAGTGTGGGAAAGTAAAGCGAAGAACACTGCTGTAACGTGGAGTTTGCTCAATGACACTCCAGTTCAAAGTTTAGATGATATCAAAAACACGTGGCATTACACAATATGTGTCATGAACTGCAATGCCAAAAAACTGTAAACAAAATATTTTAAAATATTTTGATTCCAAAAAAGTAAAAAAAACTGAACAAATGCACAGGGAGGTTTGTATACTCACATCAGTGCCATATTTGGAGAGCGCGGCGTTGGCGAACTGCCGAATCTTCTCTCTGTACATCTGAGCCGCACGACTGTTATATTTTGCATTGGTGTCGTTGGTGGTACAGCCGTGCTGATGGAAAAACGCCATCTGTGCCGAAATAACCAATGTTGATGTACTGTTGATGCTGTATTTGAAGTGGGGCAGCAATGTAAAATGTTGAACTTATAATGCATGCTATCATGGGGCAGGTAAGAGGAAGAACTAACCGCGTTGGCATTTCCTCCAACCTGCATACATCTCAGCTGAAACCAGCTCCAGTTGGAATCCAGCTCGGTGGATCTAAAAAGAGTTATTACGGTAAATTAGTATTACAGATTATAATAGAGGAGTAAACAACACACCCAGACAATAACAGATAATTGACATGTGCAATTCCGATAAGTGGCAACATTTTAAACAACAAGAAAGACCTGTTGTGTTTCCAAATTCCATAATGTCGTGTAGGAATGACAACCTTGACAGATATTCACGTGGCATCATAATATAACAAAAGTGAATAGAGAGACATACAGACCTGATGAAGCTTAAGTGCACTCCCAATGAGCGATGAATCCCAGAACAGTCAATGCACAGAAACACGCCATATGGAATACTAGCCCAACTCGGATTCTTAGCAGCACAGTCAAAGCAAGCCTAAGAAAACATCACAGAATTATCTAAATATACCTTTAGCATTTTCATATGGTTTCTGGATACGGTCTGTATATTTCACTAACACCGAGCAATTTTGTCCAAGTTAAATATAAATAAAAGACATATGTTGGTTTCAGAAGCTTTACTTTCCTTTTTTATAATTGTAATATAACATCATTTTACAGGATTTCAATGAGGTTTCAGCGGCAACAACAACAAACTTTACGTGTCCCAAAGGTAACTTCCGGTAGACCTCCGCAAAGAATCAATAACTGTTGAGTTGTTTTAATTTAATACGATTAATATTCTAGAAATGATTCATATAAATTAAATGTAAAATAAATTGTTATGTTATTATAACCAAACACACCGGAAGTTAACTTCGGTCCAGGCGCGTGCGTCCGACAACACCGTTTATTAAAAGCCTAAAATGCGCCTGAAGACTTCAGATAGACAGATGCTATTTTAAAACCATCTGGTCCCAACATGTTCATGACCCTAATCTGGTACAAAAGTATATACTTTCTGTAGACTGAGAATATTTAAGCATACTAATAACATACGTTAACTAGTATACGTCAGTATCAAACATTATTTAATGTTAAACAAATAAACAGTCTAAAGTACATTCTCATTTGAAAATATTCAATGAAAACAGACAGGAAACAAAGTTCAAACTATATGCGTTATCTAACAATGACATAGTGAAATATACATTCACAAATATGTATACATAAATGAACATCTTTGGTCTGTTTAGGGAGGCAAGTCAGAACGTTTGAAAGAGACGTTATCTCCAGTACATTATTACAGGATGAGTAATGTTCCAGCGTCACTGCGTCATTCTCACATAATAAACAATACCGGTAAACAGGAACATCACTCGTTGCTTACAATACAGCGGTTTAAGCCCCAACAGTAGGTTCATATATTCTTAAGAGTTGTGTGCTCTATTGTTTTGACGCGTGATGTTGGCTGTAATGTATCATTATACAGATGAAACAGACAGGCCCCATCACCCGGGTTTACGGGCAGACAAATGACACGTAATCCCATTTAAAACACATATCCTCATGTCTCAAAATAGGTTATAATGATAACTAATACGGTCACTGATATATCGGAGTAGGATTTCTTGTGTTACCTTGTTTGTGGGAACGGAGCGTAGTCGCTTAAAAATGGTGAGAATTTCTGTCTTGTTCGGTTCCGACGCCATCTTGCCAACTGAGCAGAGTAAACACAGAAACCACAGAGAACATTAAAAGACACACGACGGAAAATGTATTTTACAAGTTAAAAGTCCCAATGAGTTTTAAATATTAATATAACCGCACATGTTAAATAAACATATTATTATTATATTATTACAAAATACTATTACACTGTGTAATATCGGTAGTTATTTATGTTATTACAGGCAGAGTTCGAGTTTGCATAAACTTACAACAACACATACATAATAAACGTCATAGGGGCTTTAAAAACATTAATTGGCTTACGAAATGTGAAGTTATTCAATAAAACATTCGTATATTAAACAGAGCAGGAAGGAATTTTTTAACAATCTGTATTTATAAATAAAAAAATATTTAGACACCGATTGCAACCGTCGATCACATGACAAGGTGGGATATCCACCGACCGGAAGTTGCGACACTTCCTCAGTTCCTCACAGTGGCACTGACGTGTCTGATAGTGGATTTTGAAAGCAGGTACAGCAGTTAGCACTACGCACATTATCTCCATAAGCCCAGGGGGACCGCGGAGCTCATATTTATTTTTTACACGTGTTTTTAACCGTCAGTGTTTGTTCTGTTCCTCGTAGTTTCGGGTTCATCGGTGTTTGGCAGAGATGCTGGACTTCTTCGCCATCTTCAGTAAGGGGGGGATCGTGTTGTGGTGTTTTCAGGGAGCCGGGGTCACGGAATCCTTCACCGGGCCTGTCAACGCTCTCATCCGCTCCGTCATCCTCCAGGTGAGACACGCCGGACGTGTCGTAAGATCAGTTACACATCAGTAATGCATTGCAGATCGTAACGTTAGATCAGCTGTAGGCTGACAGATGTCATGTGGCCCAGCAAACACACTTGTTTGAGTATGATGGTGTAGGTTACTATGGAATCTGTGATACATTATATATGAATAATGAAATAAAATACATTAGATGGTGTTTGAGGTGGAGTTTCAGGTGCTTTTTTTCTTTTTTGGAGTTTCAGGTGTACTTGTTGTGCAGTCATGTGTATTGCGTCATACTACATATGCTAGATTGGAGTTTTTACAACAGGCTGTGGATTAAAGTTTACTTATCATGAAAATAATAATAATTATTCATTATTATAAGGAAAATAATTATAAAATGTCATAAGGACAGTAATTATAAAATAACGTGAAGGTGTTGTTATTATGAATTTTTTTACGTTTATTATTACCGTGTGTGTGCAGCAATAGTTGCTGGTAATGTTGCTGTTTATTTTGCTAGTTAAAAAAAATAGAGTAGAACATTTCAAGTTACATTAAATAAAGAAAAGTTGCAGAGAAAAAATACATGGTAATATATTTATTAGGTTTAATGTAAAACTTTGTAAAATCCATATTTAAAAGGGATAGTTCATTCAAAAATAAAAGTCATGTCATCATTTACTCACCCTTGTGATGTTCAACTCCCGAATGCTTTCTTTTTTTTGTGGGACCAAGTCTGAGATTTTGACTGCCTTTTTAGGCTTCAAAATGATGCAAATTGCTATAAAGCCTCTATGAGACTCGTCCTGTATATGTGACCCTGGGCCACAAAAAGATTTATACATCATCCGAAAGCTGAATAAATAAGCTTTCCACTGATGTATGGTTAGAATAGGACAATATTTGGTCGAGAGACAACTATTTGATAAATTCTATAAAAAGTATTTAGACTTGTTTTGTGGTCCAGGGTCACATATTTCATGTCCGAAAGGCATACCAAAGGATTTGTGGGAAATTAATTATATTATGGTAGTCTTAAATAATGCCAAAATGTTGTCTTTCAGATTGTCGTAGTTTGTCGTGAGTATTTGCAAGTGAATGTTTTTTGGCTTTTGTTTTGCAGGAGAGGAGTGGAAATAACTCCTTTACTCACAATGCCCTCAGTCTTAAATACAAGCTGGACAATGAGTTTGAACTTGTGTTTGTGGTGAGTGTTTACTGTTCGTCTCACTGTCAATACATGAAGAGAAGCTGATTCATCATTGCATGACTGATCGAGTGGCTCTGTTCCTTTAGGTGGGTTTTCAAAAGATCCTGACGCTGACGTATGTGGACAAGTTTATAGATGACGTCCAGCTTCACTTTAGAGATCGATACAAGAATAAGCTTGAGCAGAGAGGTGCCCTGAAGTTCCTGCTCCATAACTTTGAGTTTGGAGATGACTTCCACCAACTCCTAAAGTAAGTCTCTGGAAGACAACTAGTATTTCTTCCATACATGTTCTTTTTTTGTACATATACGTTATACATATTCACATGCAGTTAAAGTGATAGTTCACCCAAAAATGGAAGTTTTGTCATCATTTACTCGCCCTCTTGTCATTGTCATTGAACGTTGGTAACCGAACAGCACTGGCCCCCATTGCCTTCTATTGTATGGACCCAAAACCAATGCAAGTGAATGGGGGCCAGTTAACATTTTTCAAAATATCTTCTTTTGTGTTCTGCGGAAGAACAAAAGTCATAGAGGTTTGAAATGACAAGAGGATGATTAAGTAATGACAGAATTTTTATTTTTGGTTGAACTATCACTTGCAAATAGCTTGCAAAACTTATGGTCTGCAGTTGCAAGTTGCAAGAAACTAATTAGAATAAATATATGATAAAATAAAAGTTTTGCCCTGCTCGATATGCTTTATAATAAACAATAAAATCTAAACAGAAATGTAACCATCACTCTGTGGGATTTTAAAATTGTAGGCATCGTAATTTGGGATTTGTTTGTGTGTTGTTTTAGGGAGGCGGAGGAGGGCAGCAGAGCCAAGGCCCCCGCATCTATGAGGACTTTCAATGAGTCTCAGAAGTCCCAGAAAACTGTGAAGTCTATGATTGAGACAAAAGATGGAGATAAAAGCAAAGAGCAAGGTGGCAAGAAATCCAAAAACGCCAAAAAAGAAGGTGAGGCATCAGATTATTACTGAGTAACGTATTACAGTCTGTTCAAGTTCCAAATGTTTTTCTGCGTTTTATTTGTCAGTTGAAACGAGGGTTGATCAGCCTAAAGCTGCCCCCCAGACCGCCTCGAAAAAGACCGTGGAGAACGGAATCGAGGCTCTGACCCAAGAGGAGATTATTGAGAAGAACCGTGCCAAGTTCATCAGCAAGCAGTTAGGTGGAGGAAAACCAGAAAAGACCAGGTGTGAGACTTTATACACCTCTTGCATTGCAAACGAAGGCCTACATTCAAACCTATAAATGACAAATTATTACGAAAGTTCATTTTTGTTCCCCACAAGATGTCAAGTCGTGGTTACAATTAGCCGGTTTGCTCACAGACTGCAATTTCAACACCTGATCGTAATTTAGTTTTCACAGTAAGTCGTCCCCTAAACCCCAGAAGCCAAAGGGGAAGGTGAACCGTGTGTGGGACATGGGTGGAAAAAACACTGGAGAGCTGGACTACAGTGGAACCAACGGCGACAACTCCAGTGATGCACAAAACCAAGACAAGGAAACCCCAGTTGAACCAGTATGTAACCATTAAAAACGCTTTAGAATAAAAACGCCATCATAATTTCACTCTCATGTCATTCGAAACCTGTATGTGACTCTATCTTTGGTGAAACACAAAAGAAGATCTTCTGAGAAATGTCTCAGTGGTTTTGTGTATTTTCTTCAAAATGTCTTCTTTTGTGTTCTGCAGAAGGAAGAAAGTCATACATTAATGTTAATTAATAACATTAAACTTTGATCTCTCTGGCAGCTGATCCAGGTGGATTCAATGAAAGGTGACCTACGAGGGGTAGATTATGAGTCCTCAGATGAAGAGGATGACGATGAAGAAGAGGAGGAGGAGGAGGAGGAGGAGGAGGAGGAGGAGGAGGAGAAGGAGAAGGAGAAGGAGGAGGAGGAGAAGGAGAGAGTTGTGGTGGCAAACACTAACAAGAAGGGGTAATTTATTTCTTTACCTTCTATAATGTATCGTTCCAACACCGCCTCAATAATGAAACCTCCAGATAAAGTTTGGATCATTTATCTTGGTGCATTTGTGTTTTTAAGGGCTAAGAAGGGTTTTGGGGGAATGTTTGGGATGCTGAAAGGTCTGGTGGGATCTAAGAATCTGTCTCAGGAGGACATGATGCCAGTACTCGACAAGATGAGAGACCATCTCATCGGTATGACGTCACACTTCTATTATATTTTTGTGGTACAAATTTGAAACGGTGTGTGTGGTTGCCTATTTCATCGATTGAAAAGTAGGTTTTTGTATACTTTTATAGCAAACAGCACAATATTCAACCACTGTTTTATTTTAAGCCAAGAATGTAGCAGCTGAAATATCCTCCCGGCTCTGTGATTCCGTGGCCAAAAAACTGGAAGGCAAAGTCATGGGCACTTTCACCAGTGAGTACACCACACATCTTCTTCATCCTTATAAATCATCACTTTTTTGTCTAAATCTCTCTCATTTCATCTCCAGCTGTGGCCTCTACGGTAAAGCAATCGCTGCAGGACTCGCTGGTGCAGATCTTGCAGCCCAAGCGTCGCGTGGACATCTTGAGGGACGTGCTGGATGCTCGTTCCCAGCGCAAACCTTTCGTCATCACCTTTTGTGGGGTGAACGGCGTCGGGAAGTCCACCAACCTCGCCAAGGTCGACCGCTGAACGCAGACTCATTTTTCGGTTGTTAAATGAATCATCCTTAGCATCGTGTGACGGTTTTTTTGGTACAGATCTCCTATTGGCTGATCGAGAACGGCATCACGGTGCTCATCGCCGCCTGTGACACCTTCCGTGCGGGTGCCGTGGAGCAGCTGAGGACTCATCAGCGCCGTCTGAACTCGCTGCACCCTCCTGAGAAACACGGAGGGCGGTCTGCCGTCGAGCTCTTTGAAAAGGGCTACGGCAAAGATGCGGCCGGGATCGCCATGGAAGCCATCGCCTTCGGTAACCGCTCGCGTTATTTTGAGTGGTTGAATGCTTGCTTTAGAGATTAATGGTTAACATGTCTCATTATTCGATGGTGTCCGCAGCTCGTAACCAGGGCTTTGATGTAGTGCTGATCGACACAGCTGGCCGTATGCAGGATAACGCCCCTCTCATGACTGCGCTGGCTAAATTGATAGCGGTCAATAATCCAGACCTGGTTCTGTTTGTGGGAGAAGCACTGGTGGGCAACGAGGCCGTGGATCAGCTGGTGGGTTTCGCACGGCACTGTTTTAGCTCTAGTGTAATGTCAGAAATGGCCAATAATAGATTTATGTCAAGTTTCTACCAATATCTTTTGGGCTTGTTTGTTTAGGGCCATGTTGAAAACAATGCTAATTGATAAAACAGTTTAAATAAAAAATAATATATAAGAACTTAGCAGTGGTGTAATTTATTTAGTAGGTTACGATCCAGTTTTATATGTACTGTACAAAAATTCACCTAAACTAGAAACTAACGAAATCAAGCAGTCGCTTACATTGAGATTTTAGTATTGCGTTGGTCATCACCGCTTAATATTCAAAGTAAATTCTGTGAACTTCCTCTCAACAGACCAGACCAATTAAAGACAACGATCTTTCATGCAAATTCTACCTGTTCTACCTACATGCACTAGAAAAGCAGTGTATTCTACACAACCGGTCAAAAGTTTTAGAAAAAGATCAAATCGTTATTAAAACTCATTACTTTTGACCAGTAGAAACACCTAACATATTACATTTTTAATGTGTGAATATTGCTAGTAAATAAATGAAATTGAATTTCTTGTTGTAGGTTAAATTTAATCAAGCGCTGGCTGATCATTCCAAGACTGACAAACCCAGACTGATTGATGGCATCGTTCTTACCAAATTTGACACCATCGATGACAAGGTAACAAAAGATCCAGAAATCAATCCTTCATATACTGTACACAGCTTCATTTCATATGCTGAGATGGATCACACAATCCATGCATTTTAAATACTTCTTTTTTTTATATTTCATTTTAAAACCCATTACATTACACAAGGATTTACAACTTTGTTTAAGTTGTTTAAAGGGATAGTTTGCCCCAAATTGACTCAACCTCTTGTCATTTCAAACCCGTATGACTTAAGATATTTTAAAGAACGTTGGTAACCAACCAACAGTGATACCCATTGACTTGCATTGGTTTTATGTCCATACAATAGAAGTAAATGGATACCGCCGTTGTTCGGTTACAAACATTCTACAAAATATCGTCATTTGTGTTTTGCAGAAGAAAGTCATACAGGTTTAAAATGACATGAGGGTGAGTAAATGATAAAGGAACTCAGTAGCTCACTTGCTCCATGAAAGATCCATAATAATCAAGTCATTTCTATCTGGTTAAGGAGAAAAACGGGTTATTCAGATGTTTTCCATGTTCTCTTTAGGTTGGCGCTGCCATCTCCATGACCTACATCACGGGTCAGCCCATCGTGTTTGTGGGCACCGGGCAGACGTACAGTGATCTGCGCAGCCTCAACGCCAGGGCCGTGGTCAGCGCTCTCATGAAGGCCTGAGCAGCACACGTGCTAATCTACACAGCAGAGCTTCAGAGCCGCTTCTGGAGGTCAAGCAACTTCCACGATTTTGCTGCAAACTAGATCTTGTGACCCCGACTCAGCTTACCTTGAATGCAGTCATGCCTACTTGTCGATGTGTTTTTTTGCTGTCCCACACATTTAAATAACTGAAATTCAGTTCACATCATTTCCTAGTAAGGATCCTTATTGTGTTTTGTCAGAAAAGTGTTTGTAATTCAATTGAACGAGTAGCATTCGCCTCGATCTCGCCTCTGGACCAACCTCAGTGTACTTCTTTTGATTGACATGCAACGTAGCCAATCAGAAAAGCAGCGATTTCATACAGATCTGTCCATTTCGTCACTCAGAGGAGCTTCTTCTGAGCTCCACACTATCTGTGAAGTGATAAAAGAGGAAAGTATTTTCTCACTTTCCCATTTCAGTTCTTATCGCTGTACTCAGCTCCCACCCGGATGAACAGAAACGGGGCGGGATTCATGTTATAAGAGATATCATATATTCTAAATGTATTTTGTCTACTTTTAATTTGATTACTGTATGTAAATGAGATTTGCAAGACAGTCTGCACCCCGAACTGTTGTTTTCATGAATTCACTACCATAGTGCCTCAGCTCGATCCCATGATGCACTGCTCCCGAAACAGGGATGTGTTCTGTTTGTCCTGACACTTTATTTCGTTACAAATGCTGCCTTTTCTTATTCTTCCCACACATACAATGATCTTTTTCATTGTTGCTTTTGAGACGTCATGTCTCTGGATATGAAAGGTGTTTGGTAAAAGCGTGAAGATCAATGTCTGCCAAGAAGTCATACACTTATTTTAGAAGGCCAAATGGTCTCTTTTCCCCCTCTCTTATTTATGATGTCCTAAACCCGTCTATATTCACCAGAAATATGGCCGTCTTGATTTCTCAATGCTTTGCATACCATGTCAAAGCCCTACAAAAGAACTTTTCATTTTCAGGTTCGGTTGTTTTAGAAGTCTGTTCTTATTTCTCCTGCACATCGGGTTAATTTGCGCTAGCACAAAGGCAAGACTGGAATGCTACATAGAAGGGATACGTTGTATGAGAATGTGTAATATTTCCTAAATAAAGCTGCTATAATAGCCTGTAATTTGTCATGTTTTGTGCTAATAGTCTGTTTTAGCAATAAGACGCCCTAAATAAGAAAATATTTTGGTCCTTGAAAATATTAAGCAGTGTATCAAGCTCCACTCTTCTGCTGCAGTACATTCCCTGATAAGATATGTAATGTAATTTAATACGATTTAATTCTGAAGCCATGATGTAGATTTATTTCAAACCTGTATGACTTACTTTCTTCTGCAGAATACAAAAGAAGATATTTTGTAGAACGTTGGCAACCAAACAACATTGGTCCCCATTGACTTCTATTGTATGGACAAAACCACAGAGACATTTCTCAAAATATCTTCCGTTGTGTTCCACATGAGTCACATACAGGTTTTAAACCACATGGGAGTGAATAAATGACTGATTTATAACTCCATTGGTCAAATTTAAATATGTTGCAGTCTATGTTGCAGTCCATGTCAGACTCCATTACTATGACATTTATGTATTCTGTCCTGACAATAATGACAGCAGCACATTTGGTATGAAACAGAAGATTTATTTTAAAATAGCATATAAATACCTTAAGACATTTCTGGACATGACGCAACAGCTGATCACTGTAGTAAAGTACAAGTCTTATAAACATCTGCTTACATATATTTCAAGTGACGTAGCACTTAAGACTGAATGGAAAATGAATCAAAGTGCAAAAATGGTGTATTGAAATGTAAAACAAAGTGGCTTCAGGGCAATGTTTTTTTATTAATGTCTTCATTTGTCTTGTGACCCTTTCATGTAGAACGAGGAAAGCTGAGATGTTTCTAAATATAGCCTGAGAAATCGCATGCATGTTGAATCACACCTCAGTCATACCGACAAGGTGTTCAGAGTGTCCACCTAGAGAATAGACTGGCTCACTGGGCGAATCTCACAAAAAACGCACAGTTCCAATTTTACCACAAAACCTCAAGGACACACAAACTGAAGACAGTTTCAGGATGATTTTGCATTGGAATATTGTGAATATTAATCAAATGAAATACTAAAACGAAAGATTAGATTTTATTTTTCACGTATGTGGGTCATATTTCATCCCAGTTTTCATGAGATCCACCCAATGACTTCAATAATAATGCTGGTGCGTTGACATGGAGATTTTAAGACTCCTGTTAAACCGTTTGCCCACGTCTGTAATTGCCAAACCACATTTCATATCTCATATCTCATATTTCATATTTCATATCTATGTTGAAGATCCCACTGGCCCTGAACATCATTCCTGGTCCACACATAACAATCACAACATAAAAACTCCATCTCACACACAAACACACACACGCAGTTTCATAAACATATCTTTGAGATGAGGGAATTCACAGTTTCCTTGGTGGTGCTTTCTCTATCCTTTCCCTCGCGAGGGAAAACCCGACGACATCGCATCACATGAAACAGTGAAAGTCTGTTGTGCGTGAAGATCTAGTCATACCAGACCTGAGCGGCAGGGGGAGCTGTGGAAATGTTCTTAAGACTGCCACTTGTGTCACGAGTGGTCGTCTGGACGGGAAGAGAGGAAGAGCTACAGTGAAGATCTTATATCAACAGGAAAAATGAATTCATCATGGGAAGCCACACGGGGTCATGCGCAGAGGATAGGAGTATGTGTTTATTTAGCGTGAAACAAAAGCCACCTGTTTGCTGCGTTCAGGTCTACTGTTCTATCTTTCTAGAAGCATGCACTGAAGGAGAAAACTGAAACAATGCGTCGTAATGCTACAATGCCCGAAATGCTTTTAGCATGCAAGCCAAGGCGACACAAAAATGCTCCTAACCTTGCAGGAGGTTTTTCTGGGTTATAAAACCATTCTGGGTATCTTCGCCTTCTAAGATGGGCGATCCTGAGAGAACAAAAGAAACAAGTGAGTGAGAGAGCTGAACCACCACACAGGTATTAAACAGTGAGCGTGACCTACTCTTACCCCAACCATTGGTCGTCGCCACCTCCCGCTCCACGTCCCGGTGACAGATCTCGTTGGCTAGCCGCTCGAAGTACTCCGGCAGGTCGGCGTATTCGTTTCCGTACGAGATGACCTTAATGCCCTTGTCCAGCATGTTATCGCGAAGCTTCTTGAATTCCCCAACGTCCTCTCGCCGTACCAGCATGAAGTGTTCGAGGTCGGACTTGTGTTTGACCGCCTCAAGGAACAGGGCCTGGAAGGTGGTGTCGTCCACCGTCCTCCCGCAGCCTAGGAACACAAACGACTTGGTTTCGTAGAGTTTCTGGATCTCCCTCTGAAAACGAAGCATTGAAACAGGCATGTAAATATGCAAATCCCTTGATAATACTTCATTTATTCATTATAGTAAAAAACCATTCCCTCACCATGACTTCAGTGTTCCTCAGAACGTTCTGGTAGCCGGCAGGATGCAGTACGATACCGCTGGGGTTGGTGTAAACGCCGTGAATGTGAAGCACGCTTAGCCTTCTCTTCTCTTGAGCCCACTCCAGCACCTAAACACACACACGTTTCATACTCCACTTCACCCCATCCGGATCTCACAAGTTGCTTTTAACTCATTTAATGACAAAAGTGCATAAACACCCTGCCTAAAGGCCCCGCTATGGAAAACCACACACACGGGCTGATGAATAAAGACGCTGAGAACTGAACATGCAGTGTCTTTTGTCAGAGTGGCCTTCAGGTCAGGTACAGCACACCTTACATGCACTAATGCACTAGATGACGCTTTGCAAGGTACCATAACGCCGGTTTTATGACCTTTGGCTTGAGCTTTCACTGCTTTGGCTCAAGAAAATTTATGGCCGAGAGCAAACAGGGATGAACCCTGTGACTAAACCAACATCAGAGGAACATTGTTTCAATGTCTTTCATGGCAGAGATAGCAAACGGTTTTAAAAGACCATAATAAAGTATTTTATTTTTACACACTTCCTTAACAGTTTTTTCTCTGAAGGGAATTTCACTTTCTAAAAAACAATGGAGTTAAATTGCAGAATTAATAAAAACCAACCCCAAAAAATGTCTTCCTGTGTGTCATCACCTCATTGACGTAAGCTTTTTAAAAGAACAGTGACTGGGATTAAGTCTGAATCTAGAAGTTCTACCTAATTTATGCACAGACAGGATTTGATTTTGATCGATTCCGATTTTAACAAAGCCTTACTGGCCGATTCAGATATTTGCGCATGAATTTTAGCTTTTGTGATTTGAACTGATCATTATTTTAAGTTAGTTTATACAACTAATTTAGCCAAAGGTTATAAACTTACAAAAATACAAAATACTACTATAATATAATATAATATAATATAGATAAAACATAATATAATATTAATAATACAATTATTAACTATTAAAAATACAACAATAAAGTTATAATAATTATAATAATAATAACAATATTCAATTCATAATAAATCAATATAGTAATTAACGGGTCAATGACGTATAACAGCCACGTATCATGTGGTGTGACCGATAATATCAATAACTGTATTAAATTTAAAAATAAATCTAATTTCTGTGGCTGAAATCTGAATCACTGATACAGTACACACTGTATGTTGGTGTGTTTAAAACATTTATATCAGTTGTATGCGATTTTCAGGAAAAAATAGTTTAAAAGACTACTCTGAAATTATAGAACAAAAATATAAGATCATTACTTAACAAAACTCAAAGAAATGCAAATACTTTATTTCTAAAAACTTCAATTACTGAGAAGTGAGATTTTTCTTAGTGTTAAGCATGTTAAGGAAATTAATTGATTTTAAGATGTGGTCGCACCACATGGTCGACATGGTCGCATCGCACCACATGACATGGAAAAATCATCTACACGAAAAATCACTTGATTAAATTTTTTATTCTGCATTTATGTGTACACTACATTCTCAAAGGTACCACAGTGTGTCATGCATTCTGACTTCTTTACAATGTTAAACGTGCTGGCTTCTGGTCAACTTGTCAAAAAACGAGTTGGACGTATGATGTAGTTTTTCTGTGCTCGATACTAGTGCTGTAGTACTTGAGTCCGGACTAGAGACGTTTTTTAATGGTCTCGGACTTGTCTTGGACTCGTTGGTATTTGAACTCGGACTTGTCTCGGACTTAGTCATTGGTCTCACAAATGTTCTAGTCGGTCTCGTCCGAGTCCAGCGATATGTGTTTTATTTTCTCCTTCAAAACAAAACATTGATAGAGCAATATTCTTGTGATCCGAAAACTAATGATCCGAAAACTGTTGCCGACTCTCGACTCTAGAACGAGAGCTGCGCGTGCTCATAAGTTCTCTTTTCATACAGCAGTTCAGTTCAGTGTGTGCTGTTGTTGTAACTAAATAACTCCGGTATATTGGTTCAAGTCCGCGGGACTGTCATGCACGCCAGAAAGTGAACAACTGAATTAATTTGTGGATAATATTAAGTGTTTACGGGAGACGCTAAACGGGAACGATTCAGCTGAACTGGTTCCACCGGTTCACTAAAAAGAAAGAACCGGTTCAAATGAATGATTCGTCCGCGGCGCGAACCAGCATCAATCATTTATCAGGCACGATGTCAGCGAGCAGCGGCATAATACAGATTGGTTTTACAAACCATAATAAATGTATCGACAGTGCGCTTAAAAGGAAACTTTTTGCAACAAAACTTTCCCCGAAACATGTGGGACAACATCCAATTTCGTAAGACACCTGCAAAGGCATCACAAAGAGAGGTAAGTTAATGCCATGTTTCAGAGTTAGCATTGCATTTGAGTATTTTAGAAAGTTTGGAAAGTAGGGCTTGAAGATAAGATTGATCGTATTTTTATTGTCATTGTGATGAACATGTTATTTAAGGATGGGCACCGACGTGCTTATAAACGTGCTTATAAACGAGCCGTGGAGCCTCTGCTCTTTCTAGCGGCTCCTCTATCGAACACGCACGTGCACGGGCAGGCGCGTACACGCACGCACGCACACACACGCACAAAAGTGTTCATTGCTGCACAACCTTGCTGTTAGGAGGGCTGATAAAAAGTTCCTTAAAAAAGTAATAAACAGTTACACTTCGGCTTTGTGACTTTAGTGCTATACCTATATAGTAAAAAATAAAATGACATTATTTGATCTGCTTTTTGATCATTACAAACAATAAAGAAAATGATTATCTTAGAATAGAAGATATGCTGTCTCTTGCATCACATAAATTATCAATAGTTAAGTATGTGGTCTTGTAGTCATGATTTTTTTCTGTCTCTGTCTTGACTGTGTCAATTGGACTCGGTCTTGACTTGGACTCGAACCTCTCTGGACTTGGACTTGACTTGGACTCGAACCTCTTTGGACTCGGACTTGACTCGGTCTCAACTAGTCCTGGTCTTGGACTCGACAATGGTGGACTTGACTACAGCCCTACTCGATACACTCCCCCAGCGTTCGTATAAGTTTTCATAAAATTCGAACATGAAAATCCGTTTCGTAACAACTTTTCTTACTCCCTTATAGGTTGTGTGCACATGACGTCACGGCACTGCGCGAAGTGCTGATGGAGGGCAGCAAGTGATTTTCTCCATAGGAATTCACTATAACATACTCAAAATAGTAGGTCATTTTTGACTGTTCAAATCCATCAAACCATGAAAGGTGTTTTTATTGTGTAGCAAAAGCTGATGTTCATGAAGGGGGAAAATGCGAGTATTGACTGAGAAACAGAGGTAAAAAGTGGCTTGTAAACCTGATTCTGCGGTTGAGATGAGCAGAGTCGGATGACTTTCTAAAACTAACAAGGTTTAACGTATCTAAACAACGACCAGGTGAGCTCAAAATTCTGTCAAACCTCGTAATAAACACTAGCTGGTGTTAAAAGAACGAGTCCTGATTAAACAGATAAAGTGATAAATCTCGTGTTAAGCATTTCTCCCCCATATAAGTCCATTATAATGAAACAGCTTAACGTACCGAAACAACTACCACGTAAAACCAAATTTTTATTAAACCTTAATTGTAATAAACACTAGCTACTGTTAGTCTCACGTTAAGCTTGTTACTCATTAAAGTTCATTATAAAGAAACCATGTAACGTGGCTCAAGGCAGCGACAAACTGAGAACATAAAACTTTTCTGTTATCATGTTTATGTTTGATATCACTGATAAACAAATGTATTTATTTTGGATTTCTGTGGTATTTTGTTATGGTACATTTAGCCGTTTCCTTAAAATGGACTTCTATGGGAAACGCAAGATTTTTCACTTTATCTGTTTAATAAGGGCTCGTTCTTTTAACGGAAGCTAGTATTTATCACATTTAACACAGAAATTTGGGCTTGCCTGGTCATTGTCCAGATCGTTAAACATAGGCACTTTGAGTTTGTGATAGTGAATTCCTATGGAGGAAAATAGGAATAAAAACAATGTGATTGCAAACGACCTATTGGACAATTCTCCCGGAAAAGCACGCCCACGCGTCAACCAGCGAGAGCGGGAGAAAGTGCACACCAATCAATGTGCTCCTTCGTTCGCGATGTTCAGCTGCATTTGTTTGTTCACTGCATTTGGGTGATGAATGATATATAAAACGGTGGATATAACGCTGGATTTGCAGATTGTTTGAAACTGATAGATGGAGCGGTCCCAGCGCTAAAAGATGCCGCACATGAACCGCACGCGGTAAGTCAAACTGAGTCATATGTCTGTGTTTTGCTGGAAATTGGTGTATTCGTGCATAAGGTACACCACATGAACTTATAGTGAATCAACAGTTAAACAGGGATAATGCAATTATGTATTGTTTGCTCGTGCAGGAGGTCGCCTGTTTTCGATAATAATCGTACAGCTGTATCTGTCTTTTATAAATGTGATCAAACTAAATACTCTTCGAAGATAGGTACTCAAGATTAATAAGAGATTTTTAATTAGCCTGTCAAAAATCCTTAAATGTCGCTGACCCAAATACACTATTAATAAATAAATGATTCATACAAAAATCACTTGATAAATATCTGCGTCTGATACATTGGTGCAACTCTACCTATTTTTTGTCCAGAATGCCAACTCAATTCAAACCAAGCCTATGAAAACTCATAAATAGCCGTTACCTTCTTCTCATCTGTGAGATCCAGAGACTCAAGCTTGGTCCCTTGATGGGCAGCGTAGATCTCTAGCAGGTTGTCGAAGTTGGTGGTGAGGACCAGAGCTCCACTCTCCATCAGTTGCAACACTGAGCTGAGGAGATGCTTGCCAGCATTCTCCATCTTACATTCCAGGTCATCAAACACCTCGTAGAGGCAGTCTTTGAAGAAGGTGGAGCGTACGTTTCCCGTCCGCTGCAGGGAGCGAAAACATACAAAGTAAGGGAGACTAAAACAAATCAACTTCTTGTTTTGTTGGCTGGGGTTTTTGCGATTGCATAAGCAGCCGGTGTGGGAGAATGTGGTAATGCGAAGAGTACCACAGTGTGCTGTTTCCACATGAGAAGAAAAATATTCTATAAATAATTCTTCTTTTTTGTACATAAAATGACAACAGTTTTGCATGCGTACAACATTTTATTCCTTCATCAAGGATTGTGAACTGATGGCTGGAAATAGAGGAGTTTTGACAGTGGTGTCCTTGCTGTGGTCAGTAACAAAATCTCATTACACTGAGCTCCATTTATCCTCTCGTCGCTTGGCAGAAGCACACGGAAAACCAGCGACAGTGAGACAGAGATGGTGCTATGAATAGCTTGCTATGGTGAGATTAGTAGCCCTGAGAAGCTACAAAGATACAGATTACAGATCTGCGCCACTGTAGGAATCCACATCCACAGGAAGACCGATTACTACTACCTCCACACCTCAAACATGTTCCTGTGTGTACAGATGGTCTTATGTAACACAGGTGCCTGTCAGTCTTGAAAAATGGCTTTACGATCAGCCGTGACCTCTAAATACAAAAAGCAAGGAAAGACATGACTTTTTGCAGGTACACATCCATGACCAAACATGTCAAAGGTGCAGATCTAAAAGAAGAATTGGGGAGATGGATCTGATGGATGGATCCTTTACGGAACATGAAAGGAAAGAGGGCTTTTAACACGGGAAATGAGTGAAACGATGCAACAAAACTCATTAAAATCAACAGCTCTTTAGGCAGCAAACAGAAGCGGCCCCAGTACACGGCTTTCAGGGTAGAGCTATCTACTTTTGTTGGGCATAACAGGTTTAATGCAATGAAGGAGGGATTTCTAATAACTTGAAAATGACTGGGGGGAAATTGTTCGGCAAATTTGATTATTTTGAAAAGTATTTTATTTCATCAAAGATCCACTAAAGTGCCTTAAATTCACATATTTTCCACTGAAACAGGAAGTTAGGGCAGGACATTTTGAGTGGCCCCTACCTCTTTTTAAAACAGCCCAAAGTGTTTCGTTTAAATCTGAGTCTGATAAAAAGCTAAAGTGCAGAATGATCATAAAATTGTTAATCCATATAGACTGTATGTTTTGAATGGTATATCTTTTAAACACAAATTTTGAATCACATGAAAGGTGTTGGATCCAGCACAAATTCACCTCTGATGTAACTGGAGAAATATTTAACATTAAAAAACAGCATCTAGCCATGGCATGTTATTTGGGAGGTATGAATCCTGAAGGCGTGTTCAGATTAGCCTATAATTATTTTCGCCCTGATCCGCCAGGGTCTGTTATGCTTACACGAGACTACAAACTCACACAACTAGTTTAAACGGCTCGTGGCCTGTGGAGATTACAGACCTTTACGCCATAACAAACAACTCTGCTTGTTAAAATGAGCTTGGACGTTCATGGGATGTAAAGTGATGTTTGTCTAGGAGCTTTGTTGTAGCAAGAATGTCCAGCTATGACCGTTCCAGGCGATGTAACAACAACACTGAAGCTTGAAATTCATCACATAACCCCCTTTTATAAACCTAATGCCATCTAAATCCTCTACTGATACTGGTGGGCACGGATGCTAATGATAGAGGGGCTTGCCCATAAAAACAGGGATAAAACATTGAGCGCTGTTTGGACGTGTTTGGATGGGTCAGTGTGCATGCCTGTGAATGAAAGGCGAAAACATCAACACCAACAGAGGTGCCACATGACTCTGGATGAAAGGAATGAACTAATGACACACAAACCCAAAGTCAATCTCTTCTCTCTAAACTGCTCACTGCCTGCCACTGTAGCATAAACAAACATGTTGTGTTACAAAAGCAGGGTTGTATTTCATTTTAGGGATATGAAATTAAGATTTTTGATAAAAACAATCCCTTTACACTTTTATAAGAACATAACAAGTCCATGCATCAATGTGCTTGTGGTTGCAAAGAGAGAAAATTGCCTGACATAACCACGAACATTCTCTAAACAAACCCATGAAACAACAAACAGATTCAGAACAAACAGGAAAAATAAAACCGCTTTTGTGGCTCTTTATTTATCACGTTAATTTCTGAAAACAGAGCTGCAGCGTGCATTAAAGCACCGAATAACACATAGGTCTTACCGGTGAAAGTTTCTGGATGAGGTCATGAGCAACGTGCACCAGGTTCTTGTCCTCCTGCAGACTTTTCTGGAAACGTCGACTCTCTTCCTCTTCAAGCAAATCAAAGTCATTGGCAGCATCCAGCAGCGCCTGGATCAGACCTTTCCAAGAGCGCAGAGCGGGTACCTGTGGAGCTACGGCCGAGCTCACCCCCGTCCCGATCACCAGCACCAGCTCAGGGGCGCGCTTGGTCTTCAGGCTGGGCAACAACTTCCTGTGGTTAACGGAGAGGAAGGGAAATGGAAACAGGTCAGAGGAAAGATTCATACGTATACAATGCTTGACATTTTGTACATGCAGTTTAATCTTTTAAACAATCCTTTACAATAAAGGTTTCAAATCAGATTACTCCGATGAGGAAATAAACAGTCATGGGTTACTGCATGGCTATTGATGAATCACATTTTTGTATGAGTAATAAGCTGATGGTTAAAAAAACTATTTTGGTTTAGAATGTGCTGGCTGGAAATTAAGACGTGAACATCTGTTGTTTTCATACCTGGCCTTCTTAGCCACAGGGTCACCATCCTCGGTAACAGGGGCAGGACGCTTCTCTGTCTTCACTGTGACAACAGAGGCCATTCGACTGCAAAAAAAGTCCCAAATGTGTGTCTGTTAAATCAAGTCAAACTGAGTAGTACACAAGGATTACACTGAGAATGACTGAGAATTAAACATGCGTGCTCTTCTTAGGAGTCAAGTGTTCACTTTGAAGGTCAATAAAGCTTAAATCTAATGACTTAATTGGATGAAGTCCTGTCATTGAAGGATTCCTCATTGTCTGTGAGATTGAGAGTATTTACTATTTACATACTCAAGATGAGTAACAGAACTAAAGATGCTGCAGTGCTTTCTTGTACACGTCACTTTGCCCATTGGATGCAAGCAGCTGGTTCTTTTAACACAGTACAATTCTATTTATGTATCTCTTTTTCTGTCGTTTAGACCAAACACATGTCTGACAGACTCAGGAACAGGAAAAAATCAATGATAATCGAAGACAACAAACACAACCCTGAAAAAACCAAGACGAACTCATTCAGCTAGCAAGCTAAAGTTAAAAGGCTAGCCACATCCGTGATTTTATTCATCTAACTATTTGAAAACGAATAACTGAAAACACGTATGCCTGTTATGTTAACGTTAATACCGTATTTATAACGACATTATTAAGATGTAACATGTTTTTATTTATAGAGGTTTTTGCTGGTAACGTTAGGTTTTGCTGAAGTTCAGTCACCTGTTGCTTTTGTTCCATATGTGACAGTGCAGCTTTAGCATAAAGGCTAATATTAAACTACTGCTCTTTATAGACATTACTTAAGGGTCACACTTTAACGTTATTATTGACAAAAAGTAACGTTACATCTTTATAAAGTTTATTTACTAAATGACACTGTAGCTTATGTAATTCAGGTTAAACGAGAATGACATGCAATTGGACAAAAACAACATTAAAATAGTATGTAGGTAAACAAAACGTATCTTAAAGAAAATGATGAAACATGACTTACCCAGAGAAACAAAAACGGACGACAGCAGTATTGTTTTAAATGTACACTAACAAAAGCGGTCGATAATGATAAAGAAAGGCTAACTTATATAGTAGAAACTCGCTATCATACAAACTTTCTATGAATCGCTTTCTGTACGTTCCGGTATTAAATACCAGTAAAGCTTTAAAACACACGGAGGGCCTTAAATAATGATCTGAGATTTTGATGAAGCACCTGGCTGGACAGAATCTCGCCTCTGCAAACTCTTGCGTGAACATAAGCGGTAGCAGAGACTACTCACGCCGCACGCGCGTCCCTGAGCTCACTCAGCAGCGAGCGGATGTGTGGGATGTGCGCGCGCGCTCTTGCGTCGATGTGTGATTGGCAGTCTTATTTTTTTTAATCATTTCTTAGTTTTACATTTATACATTAATTATTTATAAATTCGTTATTTCAAATTATTTAATGTGCCTAAGGTTCACAATAGTTGACACAAGAAGCTGACCTAACACTATATTTACATGAATATTCTTTATTTTGGAACATGCCAAAAGCACAAAATGCCCTTGGTAAAAAAGCTGTATGAAATAGACATTTTGTAACTTTTTACCTTAATTCTGTAGGTGGCTGGAGAGGTTCAGGACCATCGTCTATTGGAGTGAACATGTATTCTTTGTCTACTAGCCCCTACTGTTCAGCTTTGTTTCTCCACCTCGTTCAACTCTGCGATTGACTTTTCCCTGAATTATGAGCGTGTACCAAGTGATCTCTGCTTGTGTAAAATGTAAATACTGTACTGTGCCCTTCTCGTGGGATCAGCATCTCGTCTGCTGACATCTGTCGAAAGTGTTGAAATATACTGCGTTATGACAACGCAACGCAATAATTCGTGGAAAAACCTGACAGTTTATGATAGCCTAAATAATGACAGGTAAATATAATTACAACATTATAACACATACAGTTATATTACAACATATATTATAACATATTTGACAGAATACACGGATTCATGTTTACTCTTTACTAACATATTCGACATTTCTGAATAACACAAGTAACAGTTGATATGAGCACGTCTTGTGTGGCCATGTAAAATCTAAAAACAGAATTTTATCGATTCCTAAATCACAACAGCGTAAATAGCATAGCTGGCAGTTAGTTAATATTCTTACTTTGTATTATTAAAATCAGTAAAATAGAAAAAATCCATGTAGTTCATGTTATCACGTCACACGCAGGTCACGTGGTTTCGGAAAAAACATTACTTATGGGGTCAAGTTGATACAGCGAAGTGAGCTATTTTGATAAATATTAATTTATGTATGTATGTGACTATTTATTTAGATAAATGAAATTACCCTGCTGTTTTTTTTAAATAAATCATTGTTCCAAAAAAAATCTAAATTTCTGTGTTAATAACTTATTTATTGACCCTCATGTTGTTCAAAACCTGTAGGCCTAAGTTATATGACTCTTGTGTGAAACTCGGTTTGTCCATACAATAAAAGTCAACGGAGGCCAATTTTGTTTGGTTACCAACATTCTTCAAAATATCTTCTTTTGTGTTGTGCAGAAGAAAGGAAGTCATACAGGTTTGGAATGACATCAGGGTGAATGAATGATGAAAAAAATCGTCTCTCCAAAGTGAGAAGACAGTGATTTACTAACAGGTTGGCTTTAGGTTCAACGTTTTGTCATATAGGCCCTAATCATTAAAAGAATGTGTAAACTCAGATAGCAGATGGCCAACGAAAAGCTCAAGTCAGTTAAGGTGCTCATTTTAAAGTCGTTTATTCTCAGTGAATGTAAGAAATGTTCTCTTTCAAGTGCTGCTTGCCGTAAAACAGTAAATGGGTTAATGGCAGGCCATGATGTGCCCAGAGTAAATGAAGCATCAAACAGTTTGTAAACATCTGCAAACAGACACAACATCCTCTTTTCACTACTTTCTTCCTCTGATGCTCTTATAAAACTACTTACCCATTGACCAGGTAATAAAGACCCCGGAACATTGCATTTAACACAATGTGTGTAATGTTAATCAGTTATTGGACCTTTATTTATTGATTGGTGTATTGTGTATTATGTATTTATTTATTTAATTTATTTATACGTATAATGATTTATTATTATAATTATTATACTAGAAACACAAATTAAATTGTATTTGTTTAATTTTAATTAATTCATTCTAATCAAAGTGACAGTGTAATGGACTTATAAATGTTATACTGTAATTGCTGTAAATGATCTTAGTTTGAATTTCAAGCATGTTGTTAATTTTATATAACAAATGTGTATGGGAAAGTCTACGTTATGGTGTATCTCTACAATGGCGAGTTTTAAAGGGATATTTCAGAGGCAAAACAAAATTTCCCCATGTTTTACACAACCTCAAAGGCATCCTGACCGAATATGACTTTCTTTTTGAAGAGTAATGCAGTCAGAGTTATAATACTATGTATAATTTTTCTTCCAAGCGCTAGAATGGGAGTGAATTGGGGGGATTTTTTGAAGCTCCAAAAAGTGCATCCATCGATCAAAGAACAGCTCAACACGGCTCTGTGGTCTTAACAAAGGTGTTCTGAAGCTGTTCTAATTCAAACAGATCTCAACCCCCATTGACATAGTAGGAAAAAAAACAATGTCATAAGAGCCCCAGAACTGTTTGCTGTCCTACATTCTTCAAAATATCTTCTTTTGTGTTCCACACCATGGGAGGCAGTGGGTGTTGAGATCTGTTTGGTTATAAGCATTATTCTAAATATCTTTCTCTGTGTTCATCAGAACAAAATTTATACACATTTGGAACAACTCGAAGGTGAGTAAATGATGACAGAATTTTCATTTTTGGGTGAATTATCACTTTAATACCACAGAGCCGTGTCGAGCCGTTCTTTGATCGATGGATGCAGTTTTTGGAGCCTCAAAAAATCCCCCCAATTCACTCCCATTCTACCGCGTGGAAGAAAAATGATACGTGGTATTATAACTCTGACTGCATTATTCTTCAAGAAAAGTCATATGCAATCAGGATGCCTTGAGGGTGAGTAAAACATGGGGAAACTTAGTTTTACCCTGAAATATCCCTTTCGTGATTTTATTGCAATCGATAAATCTTGATGAATTATATAACCACACCTAAATGATTCTGTGAATCACAAACCTGAGGAAAATAACTGTGGTATACTCAGGTCTCAGATTGAAAAAATACAGGACTACCTTTTTCCAGAGGTTCTTATAAATATATTTGACGTTTTGATGATCCACTGATTCAGTCATTAGTAACAGTGAGAAATAAGTGAACTGTAATTGCAAAGTCATTGTCTTCAGTTTCAGGCACACCGTTGAATGAAAAAGATTCAACACTTTTGCATATATCACACAAGCAGACACACTAACACACAGATCAGTCCTTCTTTGTCATATATTAATGTGCTTAGAAAACAATGAAATAAATATTGAATGGACCACAACATCTCTGATCTTTTAAAGTGTCACACAAAGGCACTGCTGCTCCTTAAGAAAATGGGTGAACTTCAAGAAAAAAAAACATGTCCAGGCCACCGTATACAACTTATATTTTTCTATGCCATTGTGACATTGTGCTGCCACCTGCTGTAAATACATTAATAACATTTTTAATTCATTGTTATGAGGCCTGTATAGGAGGTTTCAATAATTCTCATTATTCTAAATGGTGATTCTCATACTGTAATACAGCACTTAATATGATTAAAATAAGCATAAATTAAACGCAGTACAACAAATACTACCACATGGTACTTGTAAAAGTCCTTGTCAAATTAAATATTAAAAGAAAAAAAAAGCATTATTTTGGGACATTGGGGAAATGTAGGTGCTTAATTATAAAATAATGTCACCATTTAGAAACCTATTAAAATCAGTTCTCTTTGAGCGAAATATTGTGTTATTTCTGGTGGTTTTGGATATCCTTTTTGAGTTTCACCCAATTTAACTTTAAAAACTGTCCTAGTCACAACACCACTGCAATCTGGTATGTTGTTGCACACACTTGATACTCTGCTTCCATTCCAATAACTTAATTTCTTTTTTTTTAAACAAGTCAGTCTGTAATTTTACTAAAATGTGGACCACACATAAAATAATTAGGCTTTAAAATTAAAACGTTGAAATGTAAAACTGAAACCTAAAACAGAACTTTGGGTTTCTAGGCAGGATCGTCTGTTTAGACGGAGATAGAGCCCTCCCTGAAGTTGGTTTTCCCAATCAGAACGTTTAGCAGAATGGCTTTTCCCTCTCTGCACTCATTCTGTGCCTTTTTAATGATGTCATCAAGCTGTGACTCATCCTGTCGCCCAACCAGGTAACCCTTGCCCCCATAACCATCAGCTACAATGTGATAATCTGCAAGCAAAAAAACGAGAGAAAAACAAATGTATACTTTTGTATCCAAATTAGGGCTGTGCAAAAATATCGGTAAATGTAACTATCGCAATATTTTTTTTTCAATAGTGTATCGATAGTGATACCTCTACTCTCAATATTTTTGTCATATACATACGGCCAAAAGTAAGTGAGCATGGTGAAAAATATAAGAACGCTTGGAGCTCTCAGAGCTGATGTGTGGGTTCGCTTTGGTTTTCAAAATAAGTCATGGAGTAATGAGTTATATAAAATAATGCTGTTTGTAGGCTTCGCAAGTCATGACACAAGTCACTTGGCTACTGCAGTGCATTAAACAAAACGTTTATTAAGAAAAGTAACAATGCCATTTATTGTGCTTTCACGGATGTGACACCAGCGCATTTACAGCACAGATGAAGCAGGGGTTTTATACTGCCCATGTTCAGTGTTTTAACTGTAATGCACCACAACAGCCAAGTGACTTGCGTGAGCCACCTTATTCCCCTGTGCTACCCACTTGAGGGGCACAATCCACAGTTTGAGAACCCAAACCTCTGATCTAAAGGTCCATGCATCGCACATCACGGCCACTCTGCAGAGGTAAGGGATGTTTTTACACTTATCCATACAGAAACCCCCGATGGTGCACAGCATGTTGCATTTAAATATATTGCTATTTAAAGTATTGCAATATATCGCAAATGTGTATCGTATCGAAATACAGAGCAATATATTGTATTGTGACCAATCTATCGTGATATGTATCATATCGGGAGGCACTTGCCAATACACAGCCCTAATCCAAATACACTATTCAAAAAAAGTGAAATGTCAGTTTTGCAGTATTCTTAAAGTGTACAACTACTGGACACTAAGCTATCCTATAATTCCACAGGAGCTATGGAGACTCAACAATAAATGACTAAATAACAAAATGGTGAATAACTGTGACCCAGATGACTCTTTTCAAGCGTTGTTACACGTAGTTGAACTGTACTGTATAACAACATCAAGTCAATTATTTTCCTGGTTAGTGATATGACGTCACAGGTCAAGGAACATGCATGCAACAATATCCTTTTTCTAAAAACATCTTTTCAACATATTTTTATGAAGACTGTACATTTTGAAAATCGTATTAGAGTAAACCATCTCACCTGTGAAGGCAAGACCACAGGCTACATTGCTCCCGAGCATAGGCACTTGTTCTCTGGAGATCTGACTCCAGCAGGCATCATTTCCCACCAGAGCGATCACGGGTGTCTGACATGACATGAAAAAACAACTCATTTACAATCGTTCTGGCTTATATACTGCATTTATGCATTATGCACTTACAATATAAGTCTATGGGACAATCACATAACATGCGACATATGCTGTTGATAGCACATAGAAAGGGTTAAAAATGTTATGAAATTCATTTGTAGATAAATCAAATGTAATCTAAAACACTATTACGCTCTGTCCTGTCTAATAAATAGACATGTAAACTACAGATATGTAAGACTTTGGCCCCAGTACATAACATGTATTTATATGAGAGTTATGGCCGTGGTTGCCCCACCTTGTGGCGTGTAAAGGTATCAAATTCAGCTACACTGTATCCGAGGGAACCATCACCGTAAACGATCCATACCTGTAAAGTACACATTGTAAACCACGTGGGAAAAGCTGTTTCAATAACTAGGGCAAATGTCACCACAGTCAGGTCCTCTGGTCAAACAGAGATCAATATCAAAGCATTCAATACAACTGAACTTCTTTACAGTCTTACCTCAGAGTCAGGTCGACAAAGCTTGGCCCCCAGAGCAAACCCTCCTCCAACACCCAGAGTCCCAAAAGCTCCTGGTGTGAATAGCAGCAAACAGACTCGTCAGTTCCTTCAAAACTGTGCTTTAGATGTTCACAAACAGGTCCAAAAAATAGTGAGAGTCCTGCTAACCTGGGTCGAGCCAGCGCAGCGGGCCCCGCGGCCTCATGATATAAGCAGCACTGCCCACAAAATCTCCCCCGTCGGCCACTATGATGCTGTCCTCATTCAACAGCTCATCCACCCGGTGCAGAACATTCAGAGGATTCAGATGCATCTCTGTCTTCTCATCTGCTTTGGCTCTGAGATACACAAATAGGCAGCGAGGTGAAACTAAAGGGAGTTATAGGTCACAGGTTTACACGTTCAGTCTCCTGAGACAAAGCTGACATCCAAGCAAGAATAGAAAGGGTGGGCAAAGTTCACCTGTTAGTTTTCTCTTTGACGTGATCTCCTTCTTTCAGACTTTGAGGCCATTCCTCTGGGCATCTGTGTCCCTCGAGGGCTTTAGAGAGACGCAGGAGGAAAGAGCCAGCATCGCCTGAAACATTTGGAAAAGAAAACGTCAGTGTACAACACAGTATTCACTGTATTCAGTAAAGAAATTAAACTGCACTTCTTCACCTTGAATGGCCACTGTTGGTTTCCAGAACATGTCGGAGTTCTTCAATAGCTGACTTCTGTCTCTGTTAACTGCAATGATTTTACTCCGTCGGTTCAGCACCTTTCCATAACCCAATCTGAAGTCACACACTGTGCCTATAAACCAAAACAAATCATGTATTGACATCTAAAAAAAGAATAGCTGAGTTTTTTAAGCATTCCGAACAGTATAAAACCATAGAAAATCGAAAAACTCCAACTGTACAGCAGATGGCGCTGTTACTCACCTGCCAGCAGCACAAGATCAGCATCCTTCAAGGCATCTCTCCTGTTCTGTCTGATGTGCAGTGGACTGTTCTTTCCCAGCATGCCCCGAGACATCCCACCCAGGAAGCAAGGAATGCCTAAAGACTCTAGGGCCTTTCTGTAGGACACACATCCAAAAAAAAAGGTTGAAAATTGACTTCAACCACGAGTTACAGGTCAATTATTGTTGCTGCTTTTGGCTCATGCTTACACAACTATAGTATTATTCTATATGATGAATTTATTAAATACATACAGTAACTGAGACGGTTTTGTGTTTACATGAACCTAAAGCAGTGGTTCTCGAACTGGGGGCTGTGGCACCATGGGGGGCCCCAAGATAGATCCAGAAGCGGATTGATGAATTATTCCACGGACGAGTATGACACAAAGTGGGTTAAGAAAGAATGGCTAAATGACCTGACATCATCTGCAGGTGTAGGTGGCAAGGTTGCTTGGCTGCCCAACAACATGACGGGTTTCTTGGCTCTGCTCACCAGTTCCACACATCTTTGAATCTGGAAATGAGTGAAACAATTTGAACACTGAGTCAAGTCAATGTGATCTAATCTGCTGTGTCTGAAGCAAACGTCAAAGCTTTTAATATTATTTCATTCTGCCTTGTTATGGTTCACATTAAAGTGATGAGAATCAAATCAATGATATTTAATGTGACCCTAAATATTGTACCACAACCATAAAACCAATTAATAATACATCTCAAGTGGCCATAAAATGATTGACAGGTCTCACCTCATCCTCTGTGGCCTGAGGGATGTGAACGGGAAGTGGGGAGAGATCACGGTTTTCCCAAGCTCCAGCAAATAAGTTAGATAAGTGATTTTTAAGATACCTGCCAGATAACAAACAAAAACATGTGAATTAAAAGTGATTCATATATGCGATTGCTTTTCCTTTAATAATGAAATCAAGTGTAAGAATATTTGAGGAAATAAAAAGTGAGAAAGGTTTTACCATGCAATGACTTTGCCCATCAGACCTTTGGGAGTGTTTTTAGGGGCAAACTCTTTTTCCACCACATGGAAAGGGTACAGCGTGTCTATGGGAAACTCGATAAACACTGGGCCTGTGAAAGTGTTATACACATCAAACTGTACTTACACACACAGAGTCAGGTCATGTATTCTCTAATAAAAGTGATTCACTTTATCTAAACTTGTCTAAAAAGTGACATGCTTGCTTCGATCACTCACAAAAATGAGACATGATTATATGAAAAAATGGTTATTTGCAGCTTTACCTGGTGTGCCACACTGTGCGATGGCCAATGCTTTTCTTACAGTAGGAATGATTTCTCGCACTGTTCTCACTGAAGCACAGAACTTACAGAGAGGTTTGAAGAGAGACATCTGGTCAATATCCTGCAGGGCTCCTCTACCCTAAAAAAAACACAAAATTTTATGTCAAGAGGATGATTGATGGGTTATTCTTGTAAACACAAACAGATTTTCATATTTATAACAGATCACAAAACCATGACATATGACACACACTTCAAACATTACTTCACACTATTAACATAAACAATAACGGTCTTAAACCTTATTTTCTGTAATTCTGTGTGAGTGTTAAACACGCTGTTGGTGTTCAAAAATGTTAGGTATGTTTATACAGAACACACATACCTCAATGATTTGGACACAAATCATTTCAAAACACATTTTGGTGTCCATTGTTAAAAATGTGGAGGGGGATTTTCTGCAATGTCAGGATCTCTTGTACACTACACACACGACTCAACAGCACGTTCATCTCGTCCATTCTTAATCCGTAGTTAAAATCAAATGTATTTTACAGTGAGATATACTACGTCTGCGACTTTTAAACGCCAATGAGAATTTATGGGGTCAGATTCACAAAACATTCTTAGGAGGAAAATACTTCTTAACTAACATATTTATTTCTACATCCTAATTTTATAAAAAGTTGTTTTATGTTCTTGCCATAAAGATCATCTGAAGTTAGAATAGCTTCACAGATATTTTATACATTGGTCAAAGACGTTAAGATGTCCCCATCAAAAGAAATTTACAAAAGTGATTTTATGGCCATAGAAAGCACATTAAATGTGAGTAAAATGTCTACTTTATGGTTTCAACTAAGTTTTTGGAGAATAAAATGTCACAATTTGGTTGAAATAATGTTACATTGTCATTCGGTGTAACACAATATTTATGTACAAATTCAAACAACATGCTTATTCTTATTCTACATATTAAAATATGTAAAAGAATAAGTGAATATACTACATTTTATTGTACTTTAAATGAGTTAAAAAAGTCTTATTGACAAATGGGCAAAACCCAGGATAGTGTCAAATTTAAATAAAAAATAAATTACAACTAATTAGCATTTGGGGTGAAAGTAATTAGTCTTTTAATATGTCATAAATTGATTTTTGTTGTAAATATGCCTGACAAGATTGTTACACTGAATGACATTTTAGTGGGCATCTTCTGTAAATCAGGGGAAAATGTATGATATTTATTTTTTGCTCAGAAAAACAAAAATGCAATTAAATTAAACAGAACACTTTTTCACAACAATTTAAAGCAGTATTACACTTATTGTTTTTATGCTTAAACCCTTTTTCGTTTTTGACCCACATGTTTTTGGTTGTTGTAAATATGAGACATGTATCCTGTTGAGAACTCGCAATATTGACTGTATACTTGCAATGAGGAATTTCATATTAATATAATGATGATGATATAATGACATTCATTCCTGTTCAGAGCAAGTCGAAACATTGAATGTCACAAGTATTCTATCAAATATTAACTTTATACTTACACTTACGACTTTATAATACACAGATAAGTATTATATACGCATATTACAACATTATAATGCTAGCTAACAGTTTACTTTTAATAGCTTATTGTATGGCATCATTGGTCTTCCAGATGGAAATACTATGAGCAAACAATATTGTCAGACACTCCTCTATATTAAATTATTAGCAAAAGAAATCCTCCATAATAATTGATCATTCAAGTCATTCAACACATCACATGTTAATACATACATGAGAATGTGATGTGCTTGATACACTAAAAAGTTTAATAGATAAGAGTGCTGTTAGCTCATGACCAGGCGAGTAAAATCACTACCAAAGCCTGTCACTTTATTCTAAAGAAATGAAATGAAGCAAGCACTGAAGTTTCTTCTTTACATCTGTTCCTAAAGCTTCTTCCCTGTGCAGCTGTTCTTCCGTTCATACTGAAATGAGATCATTTGCTTCGTGAACAGCGATGCTGTGCATTATTTTCTTTCCAGTGTGTTTCTTCCCTTCACCATGCTTCGTAAGATCATGGGTAGAGCGGTTCAATAATAACATCAACGTAATTGCGGACTTATTTGCTCTCTGTGTGTACACTGGGACTGGGTGGGAGGAGCCAGGAGAGTTAAGATAAGCCTTGAGGTGAGGTGATGAAAACACATCCAGTTTACTGTGTCAGAGATACATGGAGATAAAAACGTGTAGACTCGACATTTTATTGTCATTTCATCACTACCACAATCTCATCAGTTTACCAAGATGTGGCAAAGAAAGCATGTTAAGCATGCTTATACACACAGTTGTTGGACAGACTCGATATTAACCTAAAAACAACATCAACTTGTGCATGAACTATTATGTTCAAGCTTTAGAATTAAATTCATAAAATGATTACAACTTTCACAGTCTCACAGTTATGTGAGAACGGACAGTTACTTGATATAATCTCACACCAATAGCAATATGAGGAACAGATAAGGCAGAGGTGTTCCAGCACGCCAGGCTGAGCAGAGGGCATGCGTGCAGGTCACACGAATCTAAAGTGCACATTGAAGTAACTTACTGAAGTGTGAAAGTCTACTTTCTGACCTGCAGTAGAGTAGCAGCTGCACCACCAATAAGAAGCAGAGGAGATTCGGCCATCTGAGCGTTCTTCACCGCAGTGACAGTGTTGGTCAGTCCGGGTCCTGCCGTGACTGCAGCCACACCAACTGTGCCTACAGGGGCCAAACACTAGATTATCACCTTCTTCTGCCATCTAACATCATCGTGCAAAATAAAAAAAACTAGAACAACTTGAAGGATGCTCTTGCTTTTTAGATTTCTTCTTACCAGAAAGTCTCGCCACGGCGTCGGCTGCAAACACAGCCGTGGCCTCGTGCCGCGTGTCGACGATGCGGATGCCCAGTTTCTCACAGGCCACCAGGATGGATGAGATGTGTCCTCCCACCAACGTAAAGACGAATTTGACCCCGTGAGCCCGCAGGACCTCCGCCACGCTCTCTCCTCCATGCCGGGGACTCTTACTTTCTGTCTGGGTGTCACAGACATTGATAGTTAGAATAACATTTTTTGGTCTATGATGCAACAGTCTCTGTCACTGCAAGTACTGTTCAGGAAGAGAAAAACATTCAAAAAGCGTTAAAAGAATAGAATACTAGACACATTGTCAGATTGAGGGTGTGATCTTTCCTGATTTATGGATATCTGCCAAAACAGGTATTCTGCACAGAAACCTGTTTACATACCGCAGTAAATTCTCTGTCAAGTAAGCGTGTGAGATCAAAGATAGAAAAGCTGTCAGTAATGCAGCTTTTGTTGCATTGAAAAGAATGGAATGAGCTGCGCGTGCACACCTGTCACACACATATGAATATTAGAGAGCCTCGCGCTTCAGCTGACTAACCAATTCATTCAATATCCGACTTTTATTTCATTCTATTCTATTCTACTTTCGTGATATATGTCTAATATCAACATGTCGTTTGATTTAAGTTTTTTTTACTTTCCGTTCTGTTACATAAACTACAAATATATACAGTTACATTCCCTTACATTTGTAGTTTTGTATAAATAACGTTATTTCAACTTGCTGTGTCTTTGTTATGTGTCAACTACCTATTTACTGCAGAGTGTTGTGAAAAGATATTTTATGACATGGTTTCCATACATACCTTATGAAACAGCTGATAAAGTAAACCAAGTTTATATGCTGCAAGCACCAGACCCCCAAGAGCAGCAGCACCAACGGATCCCAAAACCACACAAATGTCCATCGCTGCGGTCGCTACGACCAAAAGTCCACAAGCAGGAAAACAAAGCAATAAACCCCTCACAATGACGTGGATTTAAAGTTGACTTTCTGCGCATTTACTGCTTCTTTTTGCGTTGATTCAACACGCAGTCATGTGTGATCTTGATACGTTAAGTTAACGTCAGATAATAATGTACCTCCGGCCGATGAATGTTCCCTTACTAGAGTTGACGGGGTCAATAACAGAAAGTCGTGAATAGACGGAGTGAGAGAGAATTGCGCAAAAAGCGGAAAAGGGATTCCGCTATTTCCGTACCTCTCTGTCATTTGGACATTCTACGCTTTCGCTCTTTGTCTTTGGAGAATAGCAGCATGCGCGAGAATGTGATTGACAGCGCATGCGTCCAATGGGAGTGGGATACGTCTCCCCGTTACTCCGGTAACGCACACCCACCAGGAAACAGCAAAGATAATAATGGATTTTTTTGGCAAGAAAAGATTGTCATACAATTGTTTTTTTATATTTTGTTAAAATTACGCAGGTACGAGATATATACTCTGTAATAATATCAAACGCAATGCAGGCGACACAATGCAACGTTCAACAATGAAATGACCTTTCCTCTAACGCTATTAGTATTTCAACAAAAGCACTACTGATCTTTGACAGCTGCTTATCACTCATCATGACAAAGAATCACCTTTAGACATGCGTCCTAGGTCACGGTGTGATTTTAAAGCTTAAAGCAATACATTTTTTATGTTTTGTCTATTTTGCTAACAGGTGCACCAACTTTTGACAAAGAAAACCTGTGGAACAAGTTGCTAAAACTTTTTCAAACAAGAAATGCATTCAATCTATTTAACATAGTTTTAATAATAAGATTTATTTTGTACATAACGACAACAATGAAGTAAAGTCCAGGTAAATGGTTACATTTTTATTATCTTTTTTAGTCTTTTTCATAATGTGTCTGAGGCGGAGTTGTTCATAATAAAGAAGCTATTCTATTTTTATTAGTTTTAGTGTATTGTGCTTGGAAAATTGCCACCTATCCAAAAAATAATAATACAGGTACAGGCATTGGTGTCGGTATCAGAGTACTGTTGGACTTTTAAGGCAGTCCTGCATGTTCAAAAATTTGTACAGAGACGTTCTCCAAAATCGATTAGAAGTTTATTATCAGATGTAAAAAGTAACAAAGCTTTGGGTTGTGTTGGACTTTTGAGGCAGTCCTGCATGTTCAAAAATTTGCACAGAGACGTTCTTCAAAATCGATTAGAAGTTTATTATCAGATGTAAAATATGGAATGCCAAAATTGACAATATTAAAAATAAATAAATACAAAAATAAATCCATGAAGAAATGTAAAAAAGCACAAATAAATGAGTATTTGTGCTTTTTTTCCTTATTTATGTGTAATTATATATTTTTCCACATTTTTTTTTAAATAAATTTATTTATACAATTATTTATTTCCACTTTTATTTATTTCCACATTTATTCATGTATATATGTATTTATTCCTACATTTATTTATTTTCACATTTATTTATTTCTACATTTATTTATGTATTTCTGTGTCTGTATGCTAATGAGTGGGGGCATGTTTCACCTCGGACATAGCAATCGATCTCAGAGCGGCGGTGCTGAAGCTTTGAGGCCACAGTGACACCTTGTGGTGTGACCAAAAGAAACGAGTTTGGCTAAGTTGCATAGAGAAGGCAATCTAGTCATTAAATATCACCCTAACTGTATGTAGATAGGGTTACCACACATAGCCTACATATACTTTATTAGGGACATGGCCGTAAAACATTATCCGGTGGAGATTTCTAAAATGTCTTGGCGCACATGAACAGAAACTGCACAACAACAGGTCTGCTGTGAGACACTTGGAAGAAGACACTTGGCAATGGAAACGCGTGAAATTATCCAAATCACATTTAATGTAAATGCGCTGGATGGAGCTGATAAGAGCTTGAGTTGTTTGTCGATGAGACTCGCACCCACCAGCTCAGAACGTCGAGAGAAACCAGCGCATTTCACTGAAGTCTACACAAGCATTATGATCAATGCTTTTGAAACGCGACTGCAAATACAGTTTACATTCGGGTTTCTTAATTTTGCAATGCATAACACGTGGCATTTCGAATGCTTAAAATATAACGCATATTTCACAGATGCTGCTCTTACATACTGATTAATCAAAAGTCATCAATTGGATTTAGGGATCCGGGATTAAATCAAACAAAAGTGCATGCTCATGTTAATGCAGTGAGACACGCATCTCACGCCATCATCATGCCCATTCAAACAGCACCGTTAGGTAGCCTATAAATACACAGACTGCTTAACCTTTACACTTTAGTTACAGTGGCATAAAAGCCATTATGAGATTACTATTTTAAATGTAACATTCTGAATATATAAATATGAAATTGTGGAATCAATGAAATGATACGCGTAAATATGAAACTAAAACAGCCAGTAGGTGGCGGCAAGTCACCCTCTTAACGAGTGAGTTGAATCATTGATTCAGCCGATTCCTTAAAAGTACTGATTCGTTCAGTAAGGAAACACCACGTGTTGCTCGGCGGCGCGTGCAGCTGGAACTTAGGCGAAACAGCAATATATATATATGTTTATAATATATAATATCTGATCTGTTTTATGATACGTTTCTGTGGACAAAAATTGTGTGTGTGTGTGTAACTTGAAACTACACCGTGGCCTCCCGCTGGTGTTTTAATACTTATTTTTATACATTAAATGATAGCCTGCATTTATACTGATTTTTAAAAAATAGATTGATGTCTATTCATGATTCATGTCTATTTTTGCCTGTTACTTTATATAATTATCTACAATTCTTTGAATGCTATTAAACCACCTTCCTGTTTTCTCTTCCCATTGTTTCTGCCATTTATTCTTCACATGTTGTTTGATTGAAGACTTTATTTCACTCGTACTATACTTTATCTGCATTCCTATGTCTTTTTTATGGCTTCCTTTGCATACTCAACTAAATTTCCTTTTACTCCAACATAAGCTGGTACCCAACAGAAAGACATTAATGCCCATCATCTAAATCCTGTTTAAAGAATCTTAATCAACATATCTGATCTGATTTCTGAATTAAGTGTTTTAATTGTAATTAAAGATGAACTTGGATCAGATCATACAAGTGTCCTTAATGGGTTTCTTCAACATGCTGCAATGCCAGCAGAATTGCTCGTATTTCACCAGTGTACAGTATATTGAAGGGACCGGTGCCGTGGCTTCACCTTACTTCAAATATAAATACTTTTATGTGGTTTTGACAAATATTAATCAATTATTATTCACAATTAACACCAACCTTTTCTGATACAGAAAGTAGAGAATAATTCATGGTTTAAGTCTCTAATGAATGCTTAGGCTCTCTCTTCCTGCTAAGTCAGTGTTACTGTGCAAAGGGACGTCTTATCATCATCTACGAAAAACATCTTCTGTTAACACACACTCTACCCTTGAGGAGGTTGTGTATGTGTGATATTATTGTTTCAGGAAAGTGAGAAAGAGTGGAAAATCACGAGACAGAC